>NC_057796.1:476851991-477123393 GCF_018294505.1 Triticum aestivum
TCAACACACATGCAGCCCGGTGACGTCTCCCGTGCCTTGATCCAGCAAGGAGAGAGGGAGAGGTTGGGGAAGACTCCGTCCAGCAGCAGCACAACGGCATGGTGGTGATGGAGGAGCGTGGCACTCCAGCAGGGCTTCGCCAAGCACTGCGAGAGACGAGGAGGGAGAGGGGTAGGGCTGCGCCAAGAGAGAGGGAGACTCGTGTCTTCTGCAGCCCCAAACCCCCCACTATTTATAGGAGGAGGGGAGGAGGGTGCGCCCCCTCTAGGGTTCCCACCCCTAGGGGGCGGCAGCCCTAGATGGGATGGAGGGGGCGGCCAAGAGGGGGAGAGAGGGGGCGCGCCCTAGGGTGGGCCTTAGGCCCATCTGCGCCTAGGGTTTCCCCCTTTCCCCTCCAAGCTGCGCCTTGGGCCTTGGTGGGAGGCGCACCAGCCCACTCAGGGGCTGGTCCCTTCCCACTCTTGGCCCATGCAAGCCTCCGCAGCTGGTGGCCCCTCCCGGTGGACCCCCGGAACCCTCCGGTGGTCCCGGTACATTACCGGTGACGCCCGAAACTCTTCCGGTGGCCAAAACCTCACTTCCTATATATTATTCTTTACCTCTGGACCATTCCGGAACTCCTCGTGACGTCCGGGATCTCATCCGGGACTCCGAACAACATTCGGTAACCACGTATATCTATTCCCTATAACCCTAGCGTCATCGAACCTTAAGTGTGTAGACCCTACGGGTTCGGGAACCATGCAGACATGACCGAGATGTTCTCCGGCCAATAACCAACAACGGGATCTGGATACCCATGTTGGCTCCCACATGTTCCACGATGATCTCATCGGATGAACCACGATGTCGGGGATTCAATCAATCCCGTATACAATTCCCTTTGTCTATCGGTATGTTACTTGCCCGAGATTCGATCGTCGGTATCCCAATACCTTGTTCAATCTCGTTACCGGCAAGTCTCTTTACTCGTTCCGTAACGCATGATCCCGTGGCTAACTCATTAGTCACATTGAGCTCATTATGATGATGCATTACCGAGTGGGCCCAGAGATACCTCTCCGTCATACGGAGTGACAAATCCCAGTCTCGATTCGTGCCAACCCAACAGACACTTTCGGAGATACCTGTAGTGCACCTTTATAATCACCCAGTTACGTTGTGACGTTTGGTACACCCAAAGCATTCCTACGGTATCCGGGAGTTGCACAATCTCATGGTCTAAGGAAATGATACTTGACATCAGAAAAGCTCTTAGCAAACGAACTACACGATCTTGTGCTATGCTTAGGATTGGGTCTTGTCCATCACATCATTCTCCCAATGATGTGATCCCGTTATCAATGACATCCAATGTCCATGGTTAGGAAACCATAACCATCTATTGATCAACGAGCTAGTCAACTAGAGGCTTACTAGGGACATGTTGTGGTCTATGTATTCACACATGTATTACGGTTTCCAGTTAATACAATTATAGCATGAACAATAGACAATTATCATGAACAAGGAAATACAATAATAACCATTTTATTATTGCCTCTAGGGCATATTTCCAACAGTCTCCCACTTGCACTAGAGTCAATAATCTAGTTCACATCACTATGTGATTGTAATGAATCCAACACCCATGGGGTTTGTTCATATCTCGCTTGTGAGAGAGGTTATTAGTCAACGGGTCTGAACCTTTCAGATCCGTGTGTGCTTTACAAATCTCTATGTCATCTTGTAGATGCAGCTATCACGCGCTACTTGGAGCTATTCCAAATAACTGCTCTACTATACGAATCCAGTTTACTACTCAGAGTCATCCGGATTAGTATCAAAGTTTGCATCGACGTAACCCCTTACGACGAACTCTTTTACCGCCTCCATAATCGAGAAAATTCCTTAGTCCACTAATTACTAAGGATAAGTTCGACCGCTGTCATGTGATCCATTCCTGGATCACTCTTGTACCCCTTGACTAATTCATGGCAAGGCACACTTCAGGTGCGGTACACAGCATAGCATACTGTAGAGCCTACGTCTAAAGCATAGGGGACGACCTTCGTCCTTGCTCTCTCTTCTGCCGTGGTCAGGTCTTGAGTCTTACTCAATACTCACACCTTGTAACACAGCCAAGAACTCCTTCTTTGCTGATCTATTTTGAACTCCTTCAAAATCTTGTCACGGTATGTATTCATTTGAAAGTACTATTAAGCGTTTTTGATCTATCCTTATAGATCTTGATGCTCAATGTTCAAGTAGCTTAATCCAGGTTTTCCATTAAAAACACTTTTCAAATAACCCTGTATGCTTTCCAGAAATTCTACATCATTTCTGATCAACAATATGTTAACAACATATACTCATCAAAAATTCCATAGTGCTCCCACTCACTTCTTTGGAAATACAAGTTTCCCATAAACTTTGTAAAAACCCAAAATCTTTGATCATCTCATCAAAGCGTACATTCCAACTCCGAGATGCTTACTCCAGTCCTTAGAAGGATTGTTGGAGCTTTGCATACTTGTTAGCATCTTTCAGGATTGACAAAACCTTCTGGTTGTATCACATACAACCTTTCCTCAAGAAAATCGTCGAGGAAACAATGGTTTTTGACATCCTAACTGCAAGATTTCATAAATAATGCAGTAACTGCTAATATAATTCCAACAGACTCTTAGCATCACTACGAGTGAGAAAATCTCATCGTAGTCAACTCCTTGAACTTGTCGGAAAACATCTTAACGACAAGTCGAGCTTTCTTAATGGTGACACTTACCATCATTGTCCGTCTTCCTTTTAAAATCCATCTGCACCCAACAGCCTTACGACCATCAAGTAGTTCTTCCAAAGTCTATACTTTGTTTTATACATGGATCCTCTCTCGGATTTTATGGCCTCGAGCCATTCGTCGGAATCTGGGCCCACCATTGCTTCTCCATAGCTCGTAGGTTCATTGTTGTCTAGCAACATGACTTCCAAGACAGGATTACGTACCACTCTGAAGTAGTACGCATACTCGTCGTCCTACGAGGTTTGGTAGTGACTTGATCCGAAGTTTCATGATCACTATCATAAGCTTCCATTTCAATTGGTGTAGGTGCCACAGGAACAACTTCTTGTGCCCTGCTACACACTAGTTGAAGTGACGGTTCAATAACCTCATCAAGTCTCCACCATCCTCCCACTCAATTCTTTCGAGAGAAACTTTTCCTCGAGAAAGGACCCGTTTCTAGAAACAAACCCTTTTGCTTCCGGATCAGAGACAGGAGGTATACCCAACTGTTTTTGGGTGTCATATGAAGATGCATTTATCCGTTTTGGGTTCGAGCTTATCAGCCTGAAACTTTTTCACATAAGCGTCGCAGCCCCAAACTTTTAAGAAACGGCAGCTTAGGTTTCTCTAAACCATAGTTCATACGGTGTCGTCTCAACGGAATTGCGTGGTGCCCTATCTAAAGTGAATGCGGTTGTCTCTAATGCCTATCCCATAAACGATAGCGGTAATTAGATAAGAGACATCATGGTATGCACCATATCCAATAGGGTGCAGTTATGATGTTCGGACACACCATCACACTATGGTGTTCCAGGCGGTATTAGTTGTGAAACAATTTCCACAATGTCTTAATTGTGTGCCAAACTCGTAACTCAGATATTCATCTCTGTGATCATATCATAGACATCTTATCCTCTTGTCACGACGATCTTCTACTTCACTCTGAACTTACTTCAGACTTGTATTTCATCAAGTAAATATACTTAGAATCTACTCAAATCATCTGTGAAGTAAGAGCATAATGATATTCACTGCGTGCCTCAGCACTCATTGGATTGCACACATCAAATGTATTACTTCCAACAAGTTGCTCTTTTGTTCCATCTCACTGAAAACGAGGCCTTTCGGTCATCTTGCCCATGTGGTATGATTTGCATGTCCCAAGTGATTCAAAATCAAGTGAGTCCAAATGATCCATCTGTATGGAGTTCCTTCATGCATATCTACCAATAGACATGGTTCGCATGTCTCAATCTTTTCAAAAACGAGTGAGTCCAAAGATCCATCAACATGGAGCTTCTTCATGCGTTTTATACCAATATGACTCAAATGGCAGTGCCACAAGTATGTGGTACTATCATTCTATTTTATATCTTTTGGCATGAACATGTGTATCACTATGATCGAGATTCAATAAACCATTCATTTTAGGTGCAAGACCATTGAAGGTATTATTCAAATAAAAGAGTAACCATTATTCTCCTTAAATGAATAACCATATTGCGATAAACATAATCCAATCATGTCTATGCTCAACGCAAAAACCAAATAACAATTATTTAGGTTTAACACCAATCTCGATGGTAGAGGGAGCATGCGATGCTTGATCACATCAACCTTGGAAACACTTCCAACACATATCGTCATCTCACCTTTATCTAGTCTCCGTTTATTCCGTAGCCTTTTATTTCGAGTTACCAACACTTAGCAACCGAACCGGTATCTAATACCCTGGTGCTACTAGGAGTACTAGTAAAGTACACATTAATATAATGTATATCCAATATACTTCTGTTGACCTTGCCTGCCTTCTCATCTACCAAGTATCTAGGGTAGTTCTGCTTCAGTGATCGTTCTCCTCATTACAGAAGCACTTAGTCTCGGGTTTGGGTTCAACCTTGGGTTTCTTCACTAGAGCAGCGACTGATTTGCCGTTTCATGAAGTATCCCTTCTTTCCCTTGCCCTTCTTGAAACTAGTGGTTTTACTAACCATCAACAATTGATGCTCCTACTTGATTTCTACTTTCGCGGTGTCAAACATCGCGAGTTGCTCAAGGATCATCATGTCTATCCCTGATATGTTATAGTTCATCACGAAGCTCCAGTAGCTTGGTGGCAGTGACTTTGGAGAACCATCACTATCTCATCTGGAAGACAACTCCCACTCGATTCAAGCGATTGTAGTACTCAGACAATCTGAGCACATGCTCAACGATTGAGCTTTTCTCCCTTAGTTTGTAGGCTTAAGAAACTTGTCGGAGGTCTCACACCTCTTGACGTGGGCACAAGCCTGAAATCCGAATTTCAGCCCTTGAAACATCTCGTATGTTCTGCGACGTTTCAAAACGTCTTCGGTGCCTCAATTCTATACCGTTTCAACATTACGCACTGAACTATCACGTAGTCATCAAAAAGTGTATGTCAGATGTTCGCAACATCTACAAACGACGCTCGAGGTTCAGCACACCGAGCGGTGCAGTAAGGACATAAGCCTTCTGTGCAGCAATGAGGACATTCCTCAGTTTGCGGACCCAGTCCGCATAATTGCTACTATCAACTTTCAACTAAATTTTCTCTAGGAACATATCTTAAACAGTAGAACCAAAGCATAAGCTATGACATAATTTGCAAAGACCTTTTGACTATGTTCATGATAATTAAGTTCATCTGATTATTTAATGAACTCCCACTCAGATAGACAATCCTCTAGTCATCGAAGTGATACATGATCCGAGTCAACTAGGTCGTGTCTGATCATCACGTGAGACGGACTAGTAATCATCGGTGAACATCTTCATGTTGATCGTATCTGCTATACGACTCATGTTCGACCTTTCGGTCTCTTGTGTTCCGAGGCCATGTCTGTACATGCTAGGCTCGTCAAGTCAACCTAAGTGTTTCGCATGTGTAAATCTGGCTTACACCCGTTGTAGGCGAACGTTAGAATCTATCACACCCGATCATCACGTGGTGCTTCGAAACAACAATCCTTCGCAACGGTGCACAGTTAGGGGGAACACATTCTTGAAATTTTAGAGAGGGATCATCTTATTTATGCTACCGTTGTTCTAAGCAAATAAGATGTAAACATGACAAACATCACATGCAAATCATAAAGTGACATGATATGGCCAATATCATCTTGCGCCTTTTGATCTCCATCTTCGAGGCGCGGCATGATCACCTTCGTCACCGGCATGACACCATGATCTCCATCATCATGATCTCCATCATCGTGTCTTCATGAAGTTGTCTCGCCAACTATTACTTCTACTGCTATGGCTAACGGTTAGCAATAAAGTAAAGTAATTACATGGCGTTTTTCATTGACACGCAGGTCATACAATAAATTAAGACAACTCCTATGGCTCCTGCTGGTTGTCATACTCATCGACATGCAAGTCGTGATTCCTATTACAAGAACATGATCAATCTCATACATCACATATGCCATTCATCACATCCTTTTGGCCATATCACATCACATAGCATACCCTGCAAAAACAAGTTAGACGTCCTCTAATTTTTGTTGCATGTTTTACGTGGCTGCTATGGGTTTCTAGCAAGAACGTTTCTTACCTACGCAAAAGCCACAATGGTGATATGCCAATTGCTATTTATCCTTCATAAGGACCCTCTTCATCGAATCCGATCCGACTAAAGTGGGAGAGACAGACACCCGCTAGCCACCTTATGCAACTAGTGCATGTCAGTCGGTGGAACCTGTCTCACGTAAGCGTACGTGTAAGGTCGGTCCGGGCCGCTTCATCCCACAATGCCGCCGAATCAAGATAAGACTAGTAACGGCAAGAAAATTGAACAAATCATCACCCACAACTACTTTGTGTTCTACTCGTGCATAGAATCTACGCATAGACCTAGCTCATGATGCCACTGTTGGGTAACGTAGCAGAAATTCAAAATTTTCTACGCATCACCAAGATCAATCTATGGAATAACTAGCAACGAGAGAGAAGGGAGTGCATCTTCATACCCTTGAAGATCGCGATGCGGAAGCGTTACAAGAACGCGGTCGGTGAAGTCGTACACGAAGCGATTCAGATCGCGGCCGAATCCGATCTAAGCACCGAACAACGGTGCCTCCGCGTTCAACACACATGCAGCCCGGTGACGTCTCCCGTGCCTTGATCCAGCAAGGAGAGAGGGAGAGGTTGGGGAAGACTCCGTCCAGCAGCAGCACAACGGCATGGTGGTGATGGAGGAGCGTGGCACTCCAGCAGGGCTTCGCCAAGCACTGCGAGAGACGAGGAGGGAGAGGGGTAGGGCTGCGCCAAGAGAGAGGGAGACTCGTGTCTTCTGCAGCCCCAAACCCCCCACTATTTATAGGAGGAGGGGAGGAGGGTGCGCCCCCTCTAGGGTTCCCACCCCTAGGGGGCGGCAGCCCTAGATGGGATGGAGGGGGCGGCCAAGAGGGGGAGAGAGGGGGCGCGCCCTAGGGTGGGCCTTAGGCCCATCTGCGCCTAGGGTTTCCCCCTTTCCCCTCCAAGCTGCGCCTTGGGCCTTGGTGGGAGGCGCACCAGCCCACTCAGGGGCTGGTCCCTTCCCACTCTTGGCCCATGCAAGCCTCCGCAGCTGGTGGCCCCTCCCGGTGGACCCCCGGAACCCTCCGGTGGTCCCGGTACATTACCGGTGACGCCCGAAACTCTTCCGGTGGCCAAAACCTCACTTCCTATATATTATTCTTTACCTCCTGGACCATTCCGGAACTCCTCGTGACGTCCGGGATCTCATCCGGGACTCCGAACAACATTCGGTAACCACGTATATCTATTCCCTATAACCCTAGCGTCATCGAACCTTAAGTGTGTAGACCCTACGGGTTCGGGAACCATGCAGACATGACCGAGACGTTCTCCGGCCAATAACCAACAACGGGATCTGGATACCCATGTTGGCTCCCACATGTTCCACGATGATCTCATCGGATGAACCACGATGTCGGGGATTCAATCAATCCCGTATACAATTCCCTTTGTCTATCGGTATGTTACTTGCCCGAGATTCGATCGTCGGTATCCCAATACCTTGTTCAATCTCGTTACCGGCAAGTCTCTTTACTCGTTCCGTAACGCATGATCCCGTGGCTAACTCATTAGTCACATTGAGCTCATTATGATGATGCATTACCGAGTGGGCCCAGAGATACCTCTCCGTCATACGGAGTGACAAATCCCAGTCTCGATTCGTGCCAACCCAACAGACACTTTCGGAGATACCTGTAGTGCACCTTTATAGTCACCCAGTTACGTTGTGACGTTTGGTACACCCAAAGCATTCCTACGGTATCCGGGAGTTGCACAATCTCATGGTCTAAGGAAATGATACTTGACATTAGAAAAGCTCTTAGCAAACGAACTACACGATCTTGTGCTATGCTTAGGATTGGGTCTTGTCCATCACATCATTCTCCCAATGATGTGATCCCGTTATCAATGACATCCAATGTCCATGGTTAGGAAACCATAACCATCTATTGATCAACGAGCTAGTCAACTAGAGGCTTACTAGGGACATGTTGTGGTCTATGTATTCACACATGTATTACGGTTTCCAGTTAATACAATTATAGCATGAACAATAGACAATTATCATGAACAAGGAAATACAATAATAACCATTTTATTATTGCCTCTAGGGCATATTTCCAACAGAATGTTTGTCTTGGATAAGATTGGTTTCAGTCCTATGAAAACTATGTTGGTAAAGAGAGTTTACTTGAAGACCGAGCATGGTTATACTTTCGACGCAAAATTATACAATGCAGACACCTACACCTATTTTGAATGCAAAACTTGGCAAGCACTATGCAAGGCTTATGCATTTGAGCCTGATATGGTTATCATCTTTGATATTCGTCCGGAAGATGATATTGAAGGTAATATCAACATCTGGGTCGATTTGCGGACGCCTCCATTTCTACCATTATGTGAGTTTCTCAACCATATTTATGTCTTCGATATTGTTTATTTAAAAATAGTTGACAACTAATTTCTATCAACAGCTTAATTCCATTCAAGCAAACATGTCTGGCGCTTGGTAGACATGACCGTCCACTCTCCCGGGGTTGAACTAAACTGCGACGAGATAAGTCATTATGTTTCATGACTTGAGGATCTTGATGCTGTCAAGAGAAATTATTTTCCTGGACTTGAAAATCTTAGTACTCCAAATGTGCGACCAATAGTGTTCGTATTGAACTACGGTCACATCTATTTAGGAAAGATGGTAAGATTTTTACTATTTTTCCTCAGTGCATCTTTTCCATACATTATTTTTAAGCTAAACTTCATTGCTAAATATGTTAATACACGATGTTTTTCAACAGGGACTCCCGATGATAGTTGTGCCTTATTGGATTGAGACTAAAGGTCACATGGCAATGATTAGCTTACGACCAAGACATCCTACAGCGCACATGAGTGAATTCAGGATTTCTAAAACCGAGGAATGCTTAATAGTGAAAGACTGGAGCAAAACTGTGAAGGATCGTAGAGAAGTATTAGGGGGCAACAATCAGAAGCGCAGCCCACAATCAGGAGACAGGTTCATCTGCATGCTCCAATATGATGAATCAGGAGAGCTACACATGTTCTATACTATTTTATCTGAGAGAGCAGCATGAGTGATTAGCTAGTTCCTACTCTTAGTACTTGTCCTCTCATGTCCGTGTTCTTCGTCCTGAACTTAATCTCAAAGTGATTTGCTTTTGCGGTTTTGGTGATTATTATTAGCTAGTGTTGGTGATATGATTAGATAGCGGTAATGACTATGATGATTAAATAGTGCTAATGACTATGATGATTATTAGCTAGTGTTGTTGGTGATGATATGATAGTTTTTATATTAATATGATGATGATGATGAATTATTATATCATTTAGTGAAAGAACCGCAGATTAGTTTTAAGTGGATATATATATCATCGAATGTCTCGCACCACACCATTCACACACACACACATATATATAGTAATGGATCGACTAGTTACCTTCTATACCTATCACAATAACACGCATCTAAATGCAATCAAACGGTGAAAATGCAAGGAGCCTGGGCACCTAGGTGTCCCATACTGCCGTCTTATATATATATATATATATATATATATATATATATATATATATATATATATATATATATATAACACCCCTATATAACAGCGATGGGTTTCCTGAACTAACGGAAACGGTAGCGAAAAAAGAAATCGCTCCCAACCTCCTGCCCCCGCCCCAGATTCCCCTCACCCCGCGCCGCCGCATGATCTCCCCGGGGCCCCCGCCTCCGCGCGAGCTTCCTGGCCCCCCTGTCGCCGCGCGACCTCCGTCGCCATGGCCGGCCACCTTCTCCCGCCACTCCGGCTACACGCCACCTTCTCGCACCGCCACGTCTACCCGCCGGCGCAACCATATTCTTCCCAGATCACGGCGTGTCGCCGCCCCATCCCACCATCCCCGCGCGACTCCGCCGCCCCACCCCGCCTTCACGCGCGCCGCTGCCGCCCCACCCCGCCATCCTCGAGCGACGCCGCCGCCCCACCCCGCGACTCCGGTGGATCTCCGGGGAGGTGACCTTCTCGCTACAGCTGACTTGACCTCTGCAAAAAAAGTTTCTCCCTCAAGCGGCGTTCTTGTCGCGTCCACTGGAGTTGAGTTGGAGCGTCGAGCATGACGATGCAGCCACCGGCCCCCTACCACAGCAAGCGACCGCCGCGGCCATCCTCCACCTGCCGCTGTAGCCTTCCTCCCCGACCGCCTCCACGACACGCTGGCCTTCGTCTACCTCTGGCTCCGCTGCTGCCCAAGGCTGTGTGCGCGATGGCGGCCCATGTCGTTTATCGTCCTGGTTGCGTACGCGCTGACGAGTGATGCCCCGATCCAGCTTCTCATCCTATACGACCCGGGTCGTATCGTTTCAGTCGCGAGACCCACTCACTTGCGCGACATGTGGCATTGTGAATCTCAAAGCAACATGCTACCTTCTTCCCCAATGCCTAGCGATGAAATCGAACGTCGTGGCCACTCCCAGACCATCCCAATTCCCAACCTGCCGCTGGTGCTAGCTCCGCCGCCGCCGGCGTGGTTTTCCTCCGCTCACATCGTGCGTCCAGGCTGCTTGCCCGATTGGCCGCGTCCAAACTCTTCGACGCCGGCACAATCACACTGCTCAGCCCCGCCGGCCGAGGGCAGGCTCCTGGCGCGGAGCAAGTCCGCTGCTCGCCGCCGGTGTAACTCCACTGCTCGCCGCCGTCATGAGCCCTCTCACTTGTCTGGGGCTGGGCACCGGTGCAGTTCAAGAAAATCAATCTAGTCAAAGAAGACGAACGCCAATGGAGTTTGCTGGTTGGTTGCTGCCCTCTGGCTATGTCATCGCCGTCTTGCTGCGATGACTTCGCCGTCGGGAACGAGCGCGGCAAGGTGAGAATCGAGATTTGGCAAAGGGAATCGGGAAAGAAGTTACCTTGTTGCGTCAAGATTCGCGCAGCCATGTGGCACTCGATTGAGTGGGTCTCCCGGCTGAAACGATACGACCCGGTCGTATAGGATTTTCTTTCCATCCCCCAGCCACGGCAAGTCCAAAAAGAAAGACATTCAGTCTAGCAAGCCAAATGGTTGACCACCAGCCCACGCGTGGATTGGCCCGACCTGCAGCTGGAGGAGGCCGCGACCTTCAGCTGTCAATTTTGAGGAACTAGCTACTCTGAAAATCTATCTTGACACCGTACTTGTTTTTGTTCTTCAGAAGTTCAGGCAACTAGGTTGCTCACTAGGAAAACCTTCTCTGGTTGTGCTAACTAGTACGTACTACTAAACTAAAATAATCTTGTGAAGTGGATAATGCTCGTGCCCCTGGACGCGGGCCATGTGAGATTTTGATGGCTTCGTACTTCTGTTATTTGTTTTTTGAATAACAGAAGTTCTCTTCTTTGTCTGCAGAAAACCCCAGTATGTCACATTTGTTTGTCGTTATCCTCTGAAAAATGGCATTGCTGCAGGTCAGTTTCGCCTGATGCATCAGTTCAGTTGAAAAAACAGAAGAGCATTATACCTTGTTGTCTACTCCGCTGACTTCTTTTTCTATACTATGTAGGTCAGCTTCGCCTGATGCGTTAGTTCAGTTTCATAGTGCACGATAGGCATGATCCAGTCACCATGGCATTCCATCCCCACAGGCCGCCGCTGGCCGTCAACCCAACCGCCGCTGTCCCCGGCTACCACACAAGCACCGCCGTTCCTGCGTCTCCGGCCACATTGACCTTCTCGCGAGGGCCACCTTGACCTTTCCAATGAAGGTTCATCCATGGAGCGGACGCTCCCGCCACTCCACCGCCGCGTCGTGCCTGGCTCGCTGCACGTCTCCGCCCTCTGTCACCAGTGCGCTGCCACCGCATAGAGCTTCCAGCACACTGCCTTGGCCTGCCCTTCCAGCGCCAAGCTTCCCTTGTGCAACGTCAGCTACCACTCGTGGCAGAGCGGCTACTTCCCTCCCCGCTGTGCCAGCAGCTAGCGGCCGTTCGCCCCCTGGCCTGTTCTTGCTTCGTTGTCTTCAGAAAAGTTCAGAAAAACTAACTGAACTCATGTGTTGTTTCATCAAAATTACTGTGGATTTGTACTACTGATTACTAAAAAGTTCAGAAACGATTCTCCCACAAACAGAAGTTCAGGTCGCTGTTTGTTGTTAGTTCAGAATGTCCGGCGGTCGCGGATTCGCTGGTGCTTGACTGCAGTGAGCCGTCGACGCGGGCACAACATCCGATGGAAGCCGAGTCAATTGTAGCCAACGCGAGGAGGGATTAGTATAGCTGTTTGTGGAGTTCATATCCATACATGGCGTGCTCTTGGTGGAATTGGCCATCATGAATTTGCTACAGGTTAACACTACAAGCACTTCACTTGACTAGTCCCTTCAACTTGTAGTTGTTGTTGTCAACTCTTAGTCATTCACTTATGCAAAAAGTGCTGATCTTTTTCCTATTGCGTGAGTAGCTCAGTGGTGGTGGCTTTGGAGATGGATGAGAACAAAGGTGTGTGTGTGTGGTAGAAAAAAGGGTCCACAAAACTTGTATTTTCTTCATATATACTCTGGTTATTTTGGTCGTTGGACTATGGATGTTTACGACATTGGACTGCTCTGATTTTATTGAACATATAAAAAAATGGAAGCACAGCGCATGTTCTGGTCACTTGAGAAGATAAGGAACATGATTGGGATGAAAACATGTGCTGGTAAAAATTCCACAGTTTTTCAGTTTAAAAGAAACATTCTCAACTTTTGTAGTCGTTTATTTTGCTCTGTTCAGCCTATGCAAAAAAAGGAAGCAAGCTCATGCATCTTGTTACAAATCATTTTTTTCATTAAATAGGTTGCAAAAAAAATTGTAAGCATATGTGTTTACCATGCCGCACTAGGCCCATCATTTATTTGTGCCCCCTTTTTAGGAATACTTGTTAAATGGCTACTCGTTTGTACATATGTTAAATAATATTCACTTCCTCTCATGTGTTAAAAATACTGGCAAAAGTTTTAAACGAAAAAGGATTGTCCTTGTTTCTAAAAAACTTAGAAGTTCAAACTTCAATAAAGGGGCGGTTTGATGTTTATTACAACACAAGGGTTTCCTCCATTTCTAAATAATGAACCAAGAAGTTTAAATTAAAAAGATAGAGAAGTTCAAAACTTTTTGATGGGAATTTCATAAGAAGTTCAAACCAAAATGACAAAGTATTTCAAAAATAAAACAAAACTTTCAAGCAAGTATTTCACCGTTTCTAGAAAACATAAATTTTCGTGTTTTTAATTAAATCTCAAGAAGTGGAGATTAAAATAACAGAATAGTTCAAATTATGGATTAAAAATACATTTTCTCCGTTTCTAGGAAAAACCTAGAAGTTTAACTTTAAATAAAGAAGCAATCCAAATTTAAATAATGAAGCAATTACAAAACTCAAAATTCCTCATTAACAAAAAATAAACTAAGAAGTTCAAATTCAAATAACAGAGCGGTGCGATTTTTATAATTCATGAAGAAAACAAAAAGCGTCACCTAGAAAATGTTAACTCTCAAAGTTCAAAATTTTCCATTACTAAAGCGAAACAGAGAGAAGTTCAAATTGATAACAGCCCGAAGTTCATGTACTACATGTGTGTGTGTTTGTATGAGAAAAAATGAATAAAAACGAAGTCTAAAAATTTTGTTGCTAGAAGTTCAAGTGCTAAGCCCGAGAAAGTTCAAAAAGTTTCCCCTATTCAACAATTTTCCAAGGGTATATAATATTCTTATTCCAAATAAACGGTTAATACAAATTGGTGTATCTTGTTCGAAACAAAAGTTAAACCGTGTTAGAAAAAGTTGCATCTTTGCAACAGGTTTCTAATGGTATATCATTTGTGTAACACCGACGAAACGGATGAGTAATCGCGAACAAAAATATGTGACAGAAGTTCAAGGTGAAAACAGCGAGCAGTTCAATTACTACACGGTATGCGTTTCGGAAGAAAATAAAAGAATAAAAAAGTAAAAGCCTAAAAGGTTTGTTGCAAGAAGTTCATGTGCTCCACCCTGCACAGTTCAAAAATTATATTACGAGACTCCGACCTTCAATTACATGTTAATAAAGAGGCAAAAACAACATCCTGTTTGCCATTTTTAAAATCGCTCTCAAACGGCAACGAATTTGTAACACCTGTCTACATGAAAAAGTTGCTCCTATTCATAAGCTTTCCAACGGTATATTATATGCTATATTCCGATGAATGGTTTAAAATTTTTATGTATACTGTTTAAAACATGTTTTTGTGTATTCAAAAAATTATTTTGAACCATCACGAGTATGAAAAACTGATCAACACAGGAAAGTTGCGAGTTTTCAACAGCTTTCCATCGGTATATCATTTGCACAATTCCGGTAAGTGGTTTGGGAATTACGGGCGAAAAACAGCACGTCAAAAACAGAGTGAAGTTCAAACAGACATGCCCTAGAAGTTCAACTACTTCACGCAGTGCATTTCCGTTCGCGATGAACGCAAAAATCATGATCTTGCGATTTTCTAATTTACTTCAAAACTACAGGAATATCATTTGTGTAAGTTCAAGTCCTCGGTCAGAGAAAGTTAAAAAAAATTGTGAGACAGGTTCACCGTGTATTTAGATGTCCAAAATACTTCAAAAATATGTTGATTTTTGTGTTTTAAAATAATTCTCTCAAACCAGAGAGAAGTCCAAAGTGATAACAACCAGAAGTTCACGTACTATATGGTGTGTATTTAATATAAGAAAAATACAATAAAGTGAAACAGAGTGCAGTTCAAACAGACAAGCCCCAGAAATTCAACTACTTCACGCAGTGCAAAAAACAGCACGTCAAAAACAGAGTGAGGTTCAAACAGACATGCCCGAGAAGTTCAACTACTTCACGCAGTGCGTTTCTATTCGCAATGAAGGCGGAAATCATGATCTCGTCATTTCTCTAAGTTATTTCAAAACGACAGGAATATCATTTGTGTAAGTTCAAGTCCTCGGTCGGAGGAAGTAAAAAAATATTGTGAGAGAGATTTGTACAAAAAGAATATCATTTGTGTAACACTGACGAAATGGTTGAGAAAAATTATAAACGAAAATACGTCACAGAAGTTCAACGTGAAAACAACAGGAAGTTGGACTACTATAGTGAATGAATTTGAGATGAAAAACTTTTAAAATTGTCGCGAGTATGAAAAAAAACGATCAACACAGGAAAGTTGCTTGTCTACATCAGCTTTCCACCGGTATATTACTTGCTCAATTCCGGTGAGTGTTCCGGTGAGTGGATCAAGAGCTACGGGCAAAAAAACACGTGAAAATCAGAGTGACGTTCAAGTAGACATGCCGAGAAGTTCAGGTTCTTCAAGCGGTGCATTTTCGAATAATCTGTTTCGCGATAAAGGCAGAACGAATGATCTCATCATTTTTGAAATTACTTGAAAACTGCTAGGAATCAGAGAAAACCGTCAACATGAAAAAGTTTCGCATTTTTCTTAGCTTTTCAACGGTATATTAGTTGCCCCATTCCGATAAAGTTTGTAGAAATTATGGCAAAAATATATTTTTAGCCGTTTTCAAAATTGATTTAAAACAGTAAGGAATTGGGAGAAACAATACATACCAAATTTTTTCGCATTTTCTCAAGCTTTCCAACGCCATATCATTTGCTACATTCGAATGTACGGTTAAAAAATTAGCTCGAAAATACGAACTCGGTGCAACTTGGACCGTTTTCTAAATTACTTTTAAACAGTTCAAAATTAAAAAAAAACTTTAAACATGAAAAGTAGCGCATTTTCATAGGATTTCCAACACCATATCATTTGCCTCAATTGGATTAGCCGTTTAGAAATGACATCGAAAATACGAACTCGGCTGTTCGGTTTGTGAAATTTTACGATTTTCCAAATTACTCTTTAATCGTAGGGAATTAGAGAAAACTTTCAACATGTGCAAGAAGCGGTTTTGCAGCAGCTTTGCAACGCCATATTATTTTCCTCATTCCGATAAACGGTTTTGAAATGCGATCGAAAATATGATTCACATTTTTTTAGGAAAAAAAACGGTTTTCAAAACTGCTCTTAAACTGCTTACATTTTGCCAAAAAAATTAACTTGGGTCATGATACTCATGTCCATAGCTTTCCAACGGTATATCGCAAGCCTCATTTGGCCAATGTTTGCAGAAGTTCAACCTAGCACTAGGGGAAGTTCAAGTCGAGCAAATCAGGCAGAGACATGTTTCATCACAACCCGAGAGCAAATCCGCCAATGAGCGAGATTCCTATTTAAAACGGGCATTTAGTTGCTAAAAACCGTTTGTAGATTACACTTACATCACATAGAACATGACTGACCAAAAAAATTCGCGCGGGGAAACACGGTTGATAAGATAGCCCGAAGGTCGGGTTCTTACACAGAGAAGTTCAGGCGTGTAACTCAGGAAGTTTATGTTGTGATCAGAATAATATTCTAATCCCGTGATTAGAATGATGTTTATATATATATACATATATATATATATATATATACTCACACGAGTGAACTTCTCGTCAGAAAAAACTGCACGCGTTGTTTTTCCGGTACTGTTTTCCCTCTAGTTTTTTAACCGTTTATCGGAATGAGGCGTGTAATATACTGTTGAAAAGCTATGGATTAGGTGCAACTTCGACATGTTGAACACGTTTCGAGATTCCACACGGTTTAAGAACAGTTTTGAAAATGGTGCGGCCCATGACGAGTGGCAGCGAGCATTTTTTCCCGATTTCTTCTAAACCGCTCGTCGGAACGAAGCAAATGATACACCGTTAGAAAGATATCGTCGAGGCGCATCTTTTTCATATCTATTATTTTCTATAATTCGTTACGGTTTAAGAGCAGTTTCAAATTTACTAATTCACGGAATTGTGTTTTTCAATTTTTTTGAATTTTTCTGTATTGTTTTTGTTACAGTTTTTTAACCGTTTGTCAAAACGAGGCGTGTGATACGCCGTTGGAAAGCTATGGACGAGGCGCAACTTTCGTATGTTGAAATGTTTTTGAGATTCCTTACGATTTTAAGTTAATTTTGAAAATGGTGCGGCTGACGATGAGTGGCAGCGGCCATTTTTCGCGAAATTTTCACAAACCGCTGATCGGAATGATTCAAATTATACGTCGTTGGAGAGATATCAATGTGCCGCAGCTTTTTCATGTAGAACTCTCTCTGATTCCTTACGGTTTAAGAGTAATTTTGATTTTAACGAAATGCGGACACTCTGTTTTTTCGCGACACCAAAATTGTCGTATGTACTGCATTAGACAGAAAACCGCACTGCATTAGACGGTCAAGTGAACTTCATAGTTTCTTTTGTCGAACGTAAATTTTTCTCAGACGAATTTTTATTGTCTTTTTTCCAACTTTTTTTATGAACGATGGTGCACCGCAGAGACAAGGGCAAGTGAATCGCGACCTATATGAAAGTGAACCTCATTACTATTTTTGTCGTTTCCCTAACGATTTATTTTTTTGCGCTTCACCTAGGGTGTAAGTGAACCACACCACTTCTGAAAATGCACCGTAACACTCTCAGAAGTGAACCACATTAATTTTTGCTAGTGAACCTCAAATCCATATTTTTCGATCGTCCCACAAAGACAATCTTCATTCAAAAAACAAGTGAACCTCTCACGTGAATTTCTTTTTCTCCCTTCTTACAAAGTAAACTACCAACCACCACATAATGGACCACATCATATTTTCTCGAAGTAAAAATATAACATCAGCGCTTCAGAATGCTCAACACACAAATTCATATTTTTTACACAGCCATACAACTATATACTGTACACATAATTTTTTATCTTCGAGTAGCCCAACTGAAGTACCCGGAGCACCCCAAGCAGAGAAACTCATGTCGCACTGCACAATATGATCTGAAATGGCACAAGGTCAAACTCCAATGGGACATCCAACCGAACTGCACCACTTTCTTTCGTAGAAAAAATAAGTAAAAAAAGGAAGGAAAGAGTTGCAGTACTGAGCGATCTGGAGTGCAGCTATGCGTCCACCCGAGGGAGACGCCAAACTGCATCACACACACGCAGGGCGCCATAAAACTACAACAGGGGTTCAGCGGCGAACTACACCACTATGCGACCTGTACTACACGCATGGCCGACGGACTTGCACATGTGCTCCGCACCGCACAGGCGCATCGCCTGTACTGCACAGGGACAGGGAACCAAGATCGCCCTCCTCTTCTTGCTTGGAGAAGAGTGTCGCTCAGCTGACTGCACCTGGCGCGTCACCAAGCTGCACGACCAGGGAACTGCAAAAGAAAATGGAACACACTACAAAAGCACCGAGGCGATGAAGCTCATGCTCAGATTAACCACACGCAGAGGAAAAGCAAACCTCACCTGGCCAGCCACTGAGCTGTACCACAACGACCACCAGAGTGCACCACGGCAACTACCAGAGTGCACTGCATTGCTGCCGTCGTCGCCGGCGCGCTCATGAACTGCACCCACAGGAGCACTGAAGCGCATCTAATGCTAGCGAGCCGCACGTCCGTGGTCACCAGACTGCACAGAAGCTTCTGAATTGCACTGCATCCAAAACAACTCATCAAATTTTCTGAAAACACAAGAAAATGCTTCTGAATAGCAACAACCCTGGATGGGATTTGGATGGCAAACTACACGGCATCGCCGTCTGTGCTGCACTGAACTCACGACCGGACTGCAAGCCGACACACTGCCATAGTTCTCCTGCGAAGAGAGAGAGCTGCGAGGGGTGCTCTGGCGAACTGAATCCCAGGGGCGGATGTGGCATGGCCGAGGGATCTCTTCCCCGCGGGAAGTCGATGGTGGCTGCACACACCTGCTGCTGTGTACTGCTCCAGCAATGGCATTGGGCTGCTCAAGCCAGAGAGGATGACCCAATCGACCTACGTCAGGTAGGCTCCGCTACTCGCCCTCATCGGAGAACAACAGGGAGAGGATAGGAGGGGGGAACCTGGGCTGGTGTGGCGGTGGCATGCGCGTGCGATGACAAGGAAAGGAGGAGGCCAGGGGAGTCCCCTCGATCGACACATCAGGTAATCGCACATGTCTGACGACGACGGTGGACTGCAAGAGAGGTGAGGGACGGTAGCCCCGACCCCTTCTGCGCGCCTCCTCGCCCGCAAGCCACTGGAGCAGCAGTTCCTGGATCCGACGTGATCCAAGAGGGATCCGTCGCCTGGGCGCCGTGGCGGGGCCGAATCCGTCGCTCGGTCGGCGCACCTGGGGCCGCGCAGTGGAGTGCGGGGCATGTTCGGGCGGCGCTGCTGGGGCCGCGCGGTGGAGTGCGGGGGCGAAGTGGATCCCAGCTGCGGCCTGGATCCGGCGCCGGCTCATGCTAGGAGGTGGCCGAGGGAGGGAGGCTCGCCGGCAAGGGGAGGAAGGTCGCGGGCATGGCGGGGTTGCAGGAGTTCAGCGCTGGTTGGCGGGGTGGACCGGAGGTGTGTTCGCCGGCGGTGAGCGCGGGATCCTGGTCGAGAGCTTGTACGCGGGAGGCCACGTAGATCGAGGAAACAGAGGCGCGGCGGCGCGCTGCCGCCCGGATTCGACGCCGGGGCCTAGGTGCTCCGGCGGCGCGCCTCCATGCCGCTGGCAGCACGCGGGAAGAAGGCGCCGGTGGTGGCGTGCCGGCGCGGGTGGTGGCCAGTGCGGTTAACACCAGGGGAGGTGGGGGGAGCGCGCCGTGGAGGTGGGAGGTGGGCTACAACGGCGAGGCGCATAGTTGTGGCGATGGAGAGGAGAGTAAATAGCATAAAACTACCACTTTTCGTCCTATGATTCTAAAAAACCACCATAAATTTGTTTGTGATTGATAACTATCAGAATCGGCGTCGGCTGTTTCAAAAAACCCAAAATGCCCGTTGCTAAAAAATTAATCGGGTTTATGACAGGTGGAGCCCGCAGCTAAATGAACCGTCACTTTGACCGTTTGTTTGACCGTTAACTGACATGTGGGGCCCACATGTCAGTGTCCCTTCCTCATAAAACAGCAAGCAGATCCCTGCAAACATTTAAGAAACGCAATCGGGTCCCTGTGAACATTTAAGAAACTATAATGAAAACTCGCCGACCAGCAGCCGCCGTGAGGAGCTCGCCGGCCAGCATCGCTGGTGTGGGTGCGCCGCCCCAACGGGTTGTGGTGGCCCGGCAGGGGGGCCTCGCGCCTGGAGCTCCCCGACGGCTGCCGGGCGCTGCCCCGCTCGCCGGCCACCCCCATCCTGCTCCTCGACTGCCGCGACGGCCCCGCCTTCGTGTACGCCGCCCTCCTCCCTCCTCCCTTCTTCCTCCTCCGCTCTCCGCCTCCGCCTCACCCTTCCTCCCTTCCTTGCAGCCAGCGCCGCCAGGAACGCCCGCAAGGAGGACGCCGTGCTCCAGGCCCTCGACATCGAGCGGGCCCCCCTCCGCCTCCGCCCCGGGGCACCGTCCCCCTCCTGCCCGCCGCCGCCACCGCCCAGGAAGCGCAAGACGCCCAATGACTCCGAGGACGACGCGCCCGCCGCCAGGCACATGAGGGACCTCACCGCCCCTCCGCGGTGGCACCATGGCTGCTGGCCGGCGAGCTCGTCACGGCGGCTGCTGGTCGGCGAGCTTGGCTGCGGGATCACGGCCACGGCGCCACAGGGACCCGATTGCTTTTTTGTAAAGTTCACAGGGACCCGATTGCGTTTCTTAAATGTTTGCAGGGATCTGCTTGCTTTTTTATGAGGAAGGGACACTGACATGTGGGCCCCACATGTCAGTTAACGGTCAAACAAACGCGCGGCGCTGACGTGGCCTGACAGGCGGGCCCGGACCGTCAGAAAACGGTTTAAAACGCTAGCAACGGGCGATTTGGGTTTTTTGAGACAGCCGACGAGAAAAGTGGTAGGTATCAGTCACAAACAAAAAAGTGGTGGTTTTTTGGAACCATAGGACGAAAAGTGGTAGTTTTACGCTATTTACTCTGGAGAGGAAGGGGGGAGAGGAGTTGGTGGTTCATGCGGCCCGGGGAAAAGAGAAGGTGGAGGAGGGTTTTTTTCTTGGTCATGCGGTTCGGGGTGTGGTGTGGGGCTGTTCGGTTCCGTGTGTTTTTGTTTTCGGTCCGTTATAGGTGTGGCGTGGGTGTTATCAGAATAAGGGAAAGTGTTAGCAGAATAGACTCTTAATGGGTGTTATCATAATAGACCCACCCTATATATATATATATATATATATATATGATCTACGAGAAATTTTATTTATATATATGTATAACGTGTACAATATGTAGTATTGTAAAATACCAGCAAATGAAAATAAATAAATAGAAAACACAAAATTAAAGGAAAAATAAATAATAAAACAAAACCCCAAACCTTTTAGTACCTGTTGGTGTTACCAACCGGTACCAAAGGTATCCCCGCCCCCGGCGCTGGCTCGTGCCACGTGATGGCCCTTTAGTGACGGTTCGTGTTGAACTGTTACTAAAAGGAGGGGGACCTTTAGTCCCCACCCTTTAGTGCCGGTTACATGAACCGGTGATAATGCCCGGTTCTGCACTAGTGCTCATGGTTGTTTAATTATGTTTTCTAGAGGAGACTTCAGTTTGACTATTGGTTTCTATGATGAGTTTGACGTTGATCGAGTATCTTGGGAATCCCAAACAGAGGTCTGGCTCCTATGAAGAGTCTTCATCTATAGAAAGGCGCCGCTGCTACACAAATCAACGTCACTAGTGAAAGAAAATACTATTTATTAATTGTTTCTCTGAATTTTTATCTCTTATTGAAAGTGTCCCTAAACTGAAGTAAATTATCCACCTCGCCAGCCTTAAAATTTAAAAATGAGCATTCCTCCGAGTTATTCCTACATCGTAGGCCCCTCCAATCTTCATCCATCGTGAGACTGCCATTTTCTTTTGCTTCTCATACACGCATCGAGAATGTACTTAAAAAAAACATGCATCAAGGATCAAGTCCAACATCGATCCATTGTGAGCATGTTAGAATGCACGTGTCTTACACCCGCATATGCACCGATTGGTGCACAAATATTCAAATACGTGTATATACATATAGTGTGAATATTAGAAACTTGATTTGAAGACCACAATTTTATTATCCCGTTGCAACGCACGGGCCATTTTACTAGTATATACATATATACCCAAAACATTTTATCCATTCACCGTCGTAAATTTTATTTTTGTATCCAAAGTGGTACTAAACTTTTGTGTCCATCTGCTAGAAAAGGAAAAAAGTTTATCAATTTTTTTGTATGTGCGGTGCGCGCTGTGGCCCAGCGAAACCAGCTCACTTATTTTCCTGCCCACGTAGTTGGGAAAACCATGTTTGCGCACGGGGCGGCAAATACTCAGAATTTTGCACAGGGCGGCCTAGATAGAGCCGACCCGTTTTCCTTTTTGTGTCTTCTGTTTCTTTTTTTGTTCTTTTCTCATTTTCTTTCTTCTTTTTTCACTTTTTCCCTTTCAAGTTTATTTTTACTTTTTACTCTTTTCTTCATCCAAATTTTTTAAGAAATGTTCAGAATTCTATTTTCCTTTTTCTTAAATGTTCCAAATTCCAATATTTTTTTACCATTTTAATAAATGCACAAAACTTTAAATTTGTTCTCATTTAAAAAAACTCAAAAATAAAATTTGAAAAATGTTGAGTTTTCAAAAATTGTTCGAGATTTTAAAAAAACTTGTAGTTTTTAAAAAAAATATCCCAAATTCAAAAATATTTTAAATAGTCCCACATTGCTCTATTATTTACAGTCGTACCAATTTATATACGTGTGCGAAACTACATGTATTAAGCTGGATTAAGGATGAATGGATTAAACTGGACGAAGGATGGCTGGATTGGTACGTGATCTAGCTGGAAAAGGACCCTGAATTTCTTAAAATGAAAAATTATTCCCTTTTTTTAAAAACATGTTTGTGTCTTTCAAAATTGTATCATGATTTAAAAAAATATTTTAAAAAATGTTCCAATTTGAAAAAAACTTGTTTTAGTGAAATCTTCACAAATTTAAAATAATGTCTGTGTTAAAAAAATACAGATTTTATAAAATGGTTCTGAATGTTCATATCATGTTCATGTTTTAAAAAATTGTTCACAAATTAAAAAAATGTTCGTCTTTTTTATAAAAATTTCATGTTTTCATAACATGTTTGTGAATTTCAAAAAATTGTTCGCATTTCTATTTTTTTGTGTTTTTCCAAAAAATGTATGGAGTTTTCGAAAAACTGTACACATTTTTGAAAACTTATTCGGGATTTCAAAATTTGTTCATGTTTTCAAGAATATTCGGGAATTCATAATAATAATTATTTTTTGAAAAGTCCAAAAAAGATCCAAAGAATCAAAAAATGTTTCTAATCAGTCATTGCACTATGTTCGTAAATTGTGCTGGCGATTGGTTAGCAGAATGTTTTTGTTGGAATGGCTGGCAGCAATTGGTTGGGTTTTTGAGGTACTCGTGCCTTTCAAACACAGGTCGTTTCGGTGCCTGGGCTTTCATAGCCCATGCCACTTAGCCAGCCCAACTACATGGGAATAAGGCAAAAATATGTAAAATAGTCCCAAATTGCTCCTTTACATGCAGCCGTACCAATTTATGTACGTGTTCTAAACTACATATACTAAGCTGGATAAAAGATTGATCGATTAAGTTGGACAAAGAATGGATGGATTGGTACGTGAGCTAGTTGGAAAAGGACCTTGAATTTCTTGAGGATTGTTACTCAAGTAAAAAAGAAGGGAAGACCCGACTACCTGAGCTAGATGCATGGAAAAGAGAAGACTCAGCTCACTCCCATATTATGGAACTTCACACCTTAAATCCCTCCAATCAATGAACGGAAAAATAGCATAGTAGAATTAACTCCGATTCTACTATATCGATGGTTTGTACATGGAAAAAAGAAGACCAACGTCACTTTCATTATGGAACTTCATACATTAAAATCTCCTCCAATGAATGGAAAAATAGATTGAATAATTCGCGGGCCTTCTTTAACGTGCGATGACCAAACAAAACCCATGATCTAAATGTATGCTCAAACTTCATACCTTAAATCCCCTAGATCAATGAACTGAAAAATGACGGATTGATTACTTCACACGTGGCGAAACTCAGAACCTAAATGTTTCTTCTCAGTGTGCACATAGGGCTATGCTTGCACATATAATTCTTACTAAATTTAAATGCTCACTATTTTTGGATTGATTATTTCACACATGATGAAATCCATAACCTAAATGTTCCTTCTCGGTGTGCACACAGGGTTATACTTGCACATATAATTCTTACTAAATTTAAATGCTCGGTATTTTTTTTCTCCGGTTGCGAAGCACAGGCATATGTTCAAGTTCCTTCTTACACGAGCATAAAATGAATAGCAAAGTTAATTCACACACGGATTTTTTTAGCAAAGTTGACATCTTGAAACTGATAGTGAACCAAATAACATGTCCAATAACATATATGTTCGTGAAAGTCCTATTCTGCTCCCGAGCTCAAATGCTTCCTCATGAACAGTAAAATAAAAAAACAGTAAAAAAGTAAAAAAATTCTGAATTTTTCTTGTGGTAAACTTTGACAAATGTTTTGTATGCTTGCAAATTTTCATCACAAAATGACATTCGCGGAAGGCTCGGCAGAAAAAAAAACAAATTCAGCACTCCAAAATGTTTTCAAAACTAGCATTTTTGGAAAGTTGTTTTTGTTTTTTTCCATGATTTTGACGAATGTCATTTCGTGCTCAAATTTTGTAAGCATACAAAACATTTGTCAAAGTTTATCACAAGAAAAATTTAGAATTTTTTATTTTTTTACTATTTTTTCGATTTTACTGTTCATAAGGGAGCGTTTGAGCTCAGGTGTAGATAATCCATGTCCGTTACATGCATTGCCTCATGCCCATAGAGCAGTTATGTGAACAGTTCATCATGAATTTATAACAAGTTACATATCTTACGATAATTCTCCTGTCAAACAAGGCGTGAAAGGAAAAGACACTTCTACAAATGTTCGGGGGTTGTAATAGACAGATTCGGTCATTGGGTTTAGCTTTTCTAAGTGCTCAACTGTAGAGCTCTCAAGATGATAGGCAAATCCTTGTTCTGATGTGTCCGTCAAGAAGACGACATCTTTGTTGAAAGGATGGAATCCGAGAAAAGCAAGTCGAGTTCCCTCAGCGGCTGGTCCTTCCTCATTATGTATGCTAAAGTAATCATAACAATACTCTTGTGGTGCTTTCTTCATGTGATCATGGCCAGCATCATCATAATAATATTCTTGTGAAGACCATGGGCCGTCGACTTGTAGATTGTCTTGTCTCTGCATCAGATGCAGAATGTCAATATGATGCTTCAAGACCCATTCATATTGTCCGTGAGATTCATCCATGATCCAAACCCGGAGTTCGTACGAACAGTCTACTATGGCACAACGCACCTCGTTCCGTGATTTGCCCAAATAAACTTGACGGTGATTGCTTGTCTCAATACCTGGCGGTGGCTTGATTACTTGGTACTCGCCGTTTGAGGGTGATATTTTGTAGAAATAATCATTCTGGCAATGCACATAAAGTGCTCCACGCAGGTAAACACCGTAGTGCTTCTCTCTCTCTTTTTCACTTTGTAGAATATGACCAATAGACCCTATGGCGTCCCCTTTCCGAACAAAGGGCCTCTGCTCCCAATGCTTACTTGTTGATGAATAAACTGACAAGATAAATGGCGATGGTGGCCATTCCAATTCCAGCGACAAAAGACCCAACGTATCTCTCCCTGGAACATGGGGAATCAAGAAGACCTCATAGTCTGGCGCGACAGTGGGATCAAACACAAGATACTTGGCCCCATTTTGGTAGAAGTCCTTCATCTCCGTCGACGGGGGCGGCGGCGGGGGCAAAAGCACCCCTTGTAGTGTGATAGGATTCATCACATAGTGGTCAACGTATTTAATCAAGACAAGGCCATTACAGTGGTCGTCAATTATACCAAGGAGGCCGCTGCGTGAGATTGCCGCCGGGTCGTTGACGGGAGAGAAGAATTCCGAGAGTTCCATGGCCTCGAAGTTGGTGAAGATCTTGCCTAGCGACAGCGGGAGCCGGTCCGCACGTAGCAGGCTGAGATCGTCGATGATGTCGCGCAAACACTTGCAGACGGCGCGTGAAACGGCGAGACTTCGCTGCGGGAGACGGCCGAGGTCGTCCGCGAGCACTACAACGGGTAGCAGTCGGTCCATGACCACCTTCTTCGATGAATCGATCAATCAGCTGCTTGGTTCGTTCCTCGCTGCTGCCTCTCCTCTTGTTGCTTATAAAGGATCGATCGAACGGGCCGACGGGGAGGTGGAGGTGGAGGTGGACACGGACTCCAATTGGGAGATATATATGGACGTTGCGTGAGGATCACGGTTTGGTCCGAGCTCGAGCACCGCCAATTTTTCGGGCGGCCGGAGTCACAACAATACGTGAATATTGGGAGCGGCGCAGCACGCGCTGCGAAGGAAGCGGGCGCGCACCCCCCGCTCCTCTTCTGGGCCGGCCCATGTGTGGCCGGGATGCCGCCTGTTCACAAATTTTAAAAATGTTCATGATTTCAAAAAAATGTTTTTTTTAACAAGAAAAGGCATGGAAGTGCCAAATTCATTCAGCTCGTAGAGAAAGTACAAAGAGAATTACATAGATCTACTGAAGATATAGAGAGGAGTAGCAGCAGTATCTAGAAAAGAGAGCTGAAGAAAGACCCTATATGAGGCAAAGTGGAAATGACCACTACACCATGATCAACATGGTCAGAACTAGCAGAGGAACACTCTGAATCTGAAACTAGAAGTTGCTGTTGCCTTTTGCTTCACTACTGATGAGCCATCTTTCTTGAAGCAAGCATGTCAAGGTCCTGTAGAAACAGCAAAATACATCTGCAACCAAGATGAAAACCCTGCAAAATAAGAAATTGATGTACTCCAGCTTCGCGATATAGCATCAAACTCCAAAGATCTGCAAACGAATAAAAACCAAGCACAACACATAGTACAGAGAGAAGGCGGAGCTCAAGAAGAAACAAAGAACAAGCCCAGGCTACCATCTATAACTGAGATAAAAACTTGCCACACCAAAACCTACAGGGAGAAAATTAATAACAGTGAACTGTATGAATTCTAAAGCCCTGAATCTGAAAATTTTCAAGAAGCGGCAGTATTGGGCAAAGACCATGATTGTGTCTTGCAGCAAAACAAGAGAGCCGAGTGTCACCAATAGCACGGAAAACTTGTTGAGCAAGATTATGCGCAATACCATTGATCTCCCTAGAAATGTGAAACACCTTTGGCTGAAGCTGATAAGTAGTCTTAAGAAAACTAGCCAAAGATTTCCTGATACTCCATGGAGTTTCAGAAGTGGAGACATTACCTAGAGCAGCAGCCCCCGCTAAAACCAAGCAGTCCGTCAGAAAAGTAGGCTGAGCAATGTTGAGTTGAGATGCAAAATAAGCAGCAAGATTTAGTGCAAGAGCCTCCGCTTGCAGAGGAGTAGAAGTTGGAGGAGCTGAAGCTTGCACTTGCACATTGATCTCTCCTCGGTTAGAGGGTAAGGAAATAAAGATTCCCACACCTGTGCCAACCTGTCCTTGCAACAAACCTGGAATTTTCTTGGTCCTAAAAGCTGCATCCGAATAGATTTTAGCCCCATCAGCCAACAAAGCAGACCTAAGGGTTCTGCCAGGCAAAGGAATTTGATTAGAAGACAACTGAGTTGGAGTTGGAGCCTGATTCAAGAAAAGGGCATTGTCATACACATTAGAGGTTAACGCAAGAGCAGCAATGTGAACTTGACGAGGAAGAGATTTCGCCCTATCAAAGAGAAAACCATTCCTTGCTTTCCAGAGACACCAAAGAAATGTAAAAATGTTAGAAAGAGAACCATATGCCTCATGCGAAGAAAATCAAGAAGAACAGAATGCAAGGTGAAATGCCCCTGAACTAAAGCATCCGAACGAACAAACCAAGGAGAGGAAAACCAAGCCGCACGAAAAAAAGAGCACATGAAAAATAGATGGACCTCATCCTCTTGTTGACCACATCGACAACAATTTTTTGAAATATGAATGGAAAATCTACCAGCCCTCAACCCCGTAGGAAGAGCCCTCCTAAGCAGTCTCCACGCAAAAGTTTTAACTTTTGGGAGCATATCCTTTTGTTTCCAAATGAGTTTAAGAAGATTTGAGAGATCCAAAGGAACAACAGAAGGTGCATTTCAGGGAATGGCCTGAATTTCCAGCAAACAAAGTTTATAGGTAGATTTTGAAGAACAAATACCATTATGAGTGAGATCCCAACAAAGCGTATCCGGACTACCATCATCAATAATATCTGTTTGCACAATAAGAGAGGCCAAGGGTTCTTGAAAAAGAGAGCAAACCAAGTCATGATTCCAAGTTTTTTGGTCCGGAAGCCAAAGATCTTTAACTAAAGATGGATATTGAAAACCATGTCGTTGATGAATAAGACAATCATGAACTGATCTCCAAAGAGAGCACCAAGGAGTGCTCCAAATTGAGATATTGCCTTGAGATAACTGATAAAAAGAATGGGCTTTGAGTTTCGGTAGAATTTTAAGAATAGAAGCCCAAAAGGCCGACTTAGGAGAATTAGCAGAGGCTGTCCATATGGAGGCATTATGAAAATATTTAGCCTTAAAAACGAGATGCAAGTGAGAAGAAGGAGACTTAGCTAATCTCCAAGCAGCTGTGAGAAGGAGACCTTCATTGATAGCCTTCAAGTTCCTTATTCCTAATCCTCCCTCTTCCTTAGAGTTACAAATATCCTTCCAAGCTTGGAGGCAAAGGCTCTTTTTGGAATCACTTTCTCGAACACCTGTCCACCAAAAAATCCTAATGATTGCAGTAAGTTTAGCTACGAACTTCTTGGTAAACAAGATGTTAGCCACATAATAAACATGTATAGCCGAGAAAACCGAACGAATCAATTCTAGTCTGGCAGCATGGGAAAGCATGTTAGCTTTATAAGTAGGCGGCTTATTCAGAAATTTTTCAATGACAAAGTTGTAAAAATGTAAGTGAAATTGAAAAATGTTCACAAAATAAGTAAATCATGATTACAAAAAAATGCTCTGGAATTCAAAAACTGTTCACGAATTTGTAAAAAAAAAGTTCACAAACTTAAAAAATGTTCATAATTTTAAAAATTCCAACAAATGTTGGATAATTCAAAAAATGTTCACGAATTTGGGAATAATGTTCACGATTCAAAAAAATGTTCACGAATTCAGAAAAATGTTCACGAATTTGAAAAAAAAATCATGATTTTTAAAAAAAGTCTTTAATTTTAAAATATTTATTATTTCAGAACAATGTTCATGATTTGAAAAACATGTTCATGAATTAAGAGAATGTTCAAAAATATCTAAAAAAATTGTTCATGATTTAAAACAAATGCTCGTGAGTTTTCAAAAAATATTCACAGTTTCAAAAAAACAAATTCATGATTTAAGGGTAACGATTTAGTAAAAATAAAACCACGATTTTGGAAAAAATGTTCATCATTCAAAAAGAACGATTTAAGAAAACAAATCGCGAATTAATAGATTGCCGGAAATTAAAAACAAGAATAAAAATGAAAACATAAAACTAAAGAAACAGTGAAAAGAAAACAGAAAAAGGAAAATAAAAAACGAAAAAAGAAAAATAAAAGCCGAAAGAAAAACATAAAAACCCGGTTCTGGGAAGGTTCTAGAACCTTCCCAAAACCGGTTGGGGTCAAACCCCGAAATGGGCCAGCCCATAGAAACAGCAGCGCTGTATAGGATCTCCACAATATATTATTCTAAAAAATACATCAAGTTTTTTTTTGAGATAACAAAAATACAACAAGTTCATCAGTTGGGCTACTTTGGGCGTTATATTTGCCTCTTGGGCTTACTCAAGCTGAACCCCACCCATTATTTATCTTACATGGGCTACAATAGATAGTCAGCTCGTGCATGTGAATCGATCGATCAGGACTGCCCTGGGAGGCTGGGAGCTCCTAATCAGCGCTGCAAGCGTTAGTGCCTGCAGGGAAAGTAGCGGGCCGGCGCATTCGTGGGAGAAAAAAACTGCAAAAAACAAGGGGAACTGGGAATCGAACTTCTCACATACGAAAACAAAACCTGACATCGCAACCACCACACCAAGCTGCCTTGCTTGTCCACTATAAGAAACGAGCTCTATTTGACCCTACTGTAGAGATGTATTATATACCCTTCCGAAAAAAAAGAGATATATTATATACCTTGAATTAATTATTTCAACAGAAATACACAAAAAGTATTACAAAATGAATTCGGGAAAAAGTTCAAAAATTAGAAAGAGTTGCAGAAAAATGGAAAAAGTTTGTCAATTTGGAAAAAAGTTCATCCATTTGAAAAACAGTTCACCGAGTTTGAAAAAAGTTCATCGAATTTGAAATAAAAAGTTCATCAAATTCAAAACACATTCATGGATTTTGAAAAAAAGTTCATAGATTTTGATTTTTTTATCAAATTTTAAAAAACTTCACCGGGATTCAAAAAAAGTTCACCATTCTGGAAAATGTTCATTGGATTTGAAAAAGGTTCATCAAATTTGGAAAAAGGTTCGCCAAATTTGCAAAAAATACAGCAATTTTTTTAAAGAAATTCATCAGTTTCAAAAAAGTTCATCGAATTTGAAAAAAGTTCATCAAATTTGAAAAAAGTTCAATCAATTTAAAAATAGTTCATCACATTTGAAAAGAAAGTTCAAAACTTTAAAAAAAGTTCATCATTTGAAAAAACAGAAGGAACAAATTCAATGAAAAAAGAACACATATTCAAAAAATTGAAAACGAAATAAGAAAACCCGAATAAATCTGCCCTGGAAATGACCAACGAACCGTGAAAAAAACGGCTTGGAAAGTTTTTTGAGGCTTCCCAAAACCAAAAAATTCCCGCGATTGAAGATACAAATAAAAACAGAAAAGCAAGTTATGAAGCAGTACTCGTTCGATGGCCGAATAGTAACTATGTAGCGGTTCACTGCAACAGTCGCAAGTTCGATCTCCCGCGGGCGCACATTTTTTGAAACGTTCAAATAGAAAGAGAAGAAGATATACATGGGCCGGCCTAGCTCGCAGCTGCTGCGGGCGCCCGTTTGCGAAATGCACTATAACGGGCGCCTGCGGCGCTAAATAGGAAATGCCCCTATAGGACGCACACTGCATCGAATGAAGCACGCGCCTCATAGGGGATCCACGACTAGGCCAGCCCAGTGGAACCTAACAGAGTTAAATGGAAAATAGCACGACGCAAAAATTCCGAATAAAAAAGCAGTGGCCAAGACCCAAACACGCGATCTGCCACTTTCTAACGTCATGCAGCTAGCCACTCCAGCTGTGAACTTCAGCGTACAAATGTTTCGCGCAAACCTTTAAGAACAGACAGAGCGGCAGATTCTAAACATTTTTTGACTTTTTAATACTTCCTGGAATTATGAAGAATTTTGAGATTCCGATTCTTTTTGAAATCGCAATGTTTTAAAAAGTGAATATATTTTATAATCCCAAGCACTTTTCGAGAAGCCTAAAGAAAATGATTTTTTTTGAAATTACAAACTTTTTTAAATGCGAACAATTTTAAAAAATTTCAAACATCTTTTGAACAAAAGAACATATTCTGAAATACAAACTTTTTTATGAAAAAAGAATAAAGTTCATAAAAAGAACAATTCATGAAAACATGAACAGTTTTTGAATTTTGGAACATGTTTTGAATAAGTGAACAAAATTTCAAGTTTTCGAACTTTTTTGAGAAATATGAACAACTTTTCAACTTTTTGAACTTTTTTGAGAAATAGGAACACATTTTAAAAAACGAACATTTTTTGAATTTGAGAACAAATTTTGTAATAACGAACATTTTTTTGAATAAGAGAACAAATTTTGTAATCCCGAACAGTTTTTGAAATTCTGAACAAAATTTCAAAAACACGAACATTTTTTGAAAAACTTTTTATTTATTTATGAATGTTTGAAAAAAAAGGAAAGGAAAGAAAAAAGAAACAGAAAACAAAAAAAACAAAAAAGGAAAGGAAACAGAAAACCCAGAAAAAAACGGTTCAGAAGCCTTTCTAAAAGGTTTGCAAACCGATAAAAACCGGCTTCGAACCTTAGAAGGTTCCCAAAACCGGAAACCTCCTTAGCGCTGTAAATGGGCTGGCCCACTCAGTCGCTCGCTCGCACCTCCCTGTGCGAAGTGTCGAAAGTTCGACGCAATATGTGTAGTATAGGATTTTCCGAGTGCCCCAAGCCATTCCGGCGGTTGAAGGCCGGCAAGACCGCAAGAGATGTGATTCATCCTCATCACCGTCGGCACTTCAACAAGCACTAGCTGCAGTAAGCATATTGTTGGCATGATTCATTCTCTCTAATGTGTTGTTTAATCCAATGAAAATTTGGTAATGTGTTTTATCTTGTAGATTCTCATGTGTGCACCAGGATGAACATCAGAGATTGGACTTTTTTGGTGTCGTATCTCATGTTTTTATTTACTTCTATAATGTATAAATATTAGTGCGTATATTGCACACGACGTTTATTACATATATGATACATGTGGTGTTCATAGATCAAAGTATCATATATCAGCTAGCTAGCTTAGGACGTGTCCATGCTTCGGCACTCGCTAGCTCCGCTAGGAGTTTGATGGTGTGTCCGGGGTGTTGCCCCGGTCTGATTCGTTCAACGGCAATGGCTTCATCTTTGGTGAGCCGCCTTGGAGGTCGGCAATATCAGCGATCGATGAAGCTGCATTGAGTTCGGGTGAGGAGGTGTTCCATCTTTTTTTTTGCTTTAGTGGCTGTTGTGGTGGTACCAGAGGCAGGTGACGGACGTTGGTGTCAATCTCAAAGGATTTTTCAGTCTTGATTGGATTTCTCTTTCTTATGGTGTTCCTTTGTGCAAAGGCTGGCTTTCTGATGTCTTTTTAGTTTTGCCATGCTGGTGTCTACTAATTAGCTTGTACTACGATCTTTATAATATAAATGAGACACGTATAATCATGAAAAAAAAATACTCACCTCCGTTGGAGCTCACCATCAGCATCGCTACACCAATCCTATCTGATTTCGCCGCCCAAATTCAATCTGTTGTGCATAGTGCTTCCTTTCCACATTATCCCCCAACGGCCCAGATCTGAACCCAAACCCCCACGTCGATTTGCTCAATGATTCAGCCCCCGGATGTCCATTTCGGTCCGCAATCCCTCCAGTAGGTTGTGCCCGTCATCGCCACCATATATGTTGCATCACCAGGTTGCCTCAAGGTCGAATTGGCTGTCGGAGTACCATCAGTCAGCCGTGAACCGTCAATGCCCTCCATTAATTTTGCCATGTTCAAAGTCCCTATCAAAGTTGTTGTTTTCTGGAACAAACAGGTCACGGTAAACGTTAGTGCCACATGCTATATACCAATTGATACACTAGCGCATACCAATTGAGAGAGAGAGAGAGAGAGCCTTTTGGCTACTGGTATGGACTCGTAGGTCCTATGGGAACTACTCACACATCATCGTGGAGGCAGCAGGGTTGATGAAGATAGCCTCCCAATGGTTTCCTCCTTCGATAGAGCACCGGAAAATGCCTCCAGATGGGATTGCGGAAGAACAGAGGCGTGCGACCGCGAAATAATTGTTTTGGGACTTGGTGGAGAGGTTTCTGGCAATATGTGGATTTATAGCACTGGAACTAGAGTAAACGGAGCCACTCGGGGCCACAAGGCACCCGGGCGTGCCGTACCCCCAGGGCGCGCCCCTTGCCTTGTCACTCCGTCTTCTGTGGTCTGGTCTCCTCCCAAAGCTTCTAGGGTCTCTTTTGGTAGAAACAAACTCATCACTCATTGTGTTTGGATTTTGTTTGGTAGGGATTCTCCGTAAAACCAAAAACACGCGGAAAACAGCAACTGGCACTGGGCACTCGGTTAATAGGTTAGTTCAAAAAATGATATAAAATTGTATATAAAGCAACAAGATTGATAATATAGTATGCGTTTGTTAGCCCGCAGATACCCCAACCAGGCCCGTGCGGGAAGAAAATGGCCCCTTTGGTTACCCGCCTTCACTGTTGGCCCACATAGCACGAACTTTAAAGCACCACTAGGCCCGCGTCCAGAGGAACGCTCAATTTATCCTTTTTTGAGCCAGGCCCGAGAGGTGCAACCCTAGGCACGTGGGCGTGGGCAATTGCATGCGTCGTCACGGTCTCGAGAAGTCGCATTGTTTCCTGAAGTGTCATCGTAAATTACCCTCACCTGCCTTCCTCACCGCTCTCTCCCCTCTTCTCCACTGACACCAGTGGCAGACACCACCGGAGCGACAACAGCATGATCCAAGACGTCAGCAACCACCAGAGCGCATCGGCCATGGCAGTAAGTCCTTGCCCTCTCTCTACATTTACTGCTTTCGACTCAGGCTAGATTTGATTTGAGCACACGATTGGAGAGTTAGGGAGGGGCTTGCACACATCGGGGGTGGAGGACTGTATTAAAACACTGCCATCCATTATTTCTTCACCGACAGCTTCTAGGGTTCATAGGTCATTTTTCGATTACATCAGGGGCGGGGATTGGGGTACAAACTTTCTTGTCTAGCCATGGCGACTTTGGAGTCGCGTTGAGTGGCGGCGGGGCATAGCCATATTCTTTTCTTCCTCATCGTCTTTGTCGTCATCATCTTCGTCAAGAATGATGGGTCTTACACGGTCGCCTGCCGCCGGCGCCCTGGCCACCATTTGCACCTCATCATTGTCGTCCTCTGGTGACACGAACGTCCTACTCCAGTACGCTGCGGCACGCTGGTGTAGAGGCGCCTTGTAGTACTCCCTGCACTTGGCCCATCTTGCCCTCTATCTAGCGTCGCCGGAGTCTACCTGATTCATGGCCCAGCACAGGAAGTCCACTGACATTGCGCCCTTGGTTGGATCAAGAATCAGTGTCTTCAGCTAGTCCAGCGTAGCCTTCTTAATCATAGTGTCGACCTCCTTGTGCATGTCATCGATGCTGCTGAAGTTCGAGCACACTTCCATGGTGTGCTTCAGGATGGGAACGGGCCGACCCGGTCCTGGCCTTGCACCTGGCCCTCATGGTCTCAAGGCCAATTTATGAGGCCACGGGTCGACCTATTTTTAAAATGCCAGTGGCCTTGCTGGCCTGATGGGTATCTCGGGTCGGCCCAAATTCTAGTTGTTATCTAGAATCAGATATGTCGATTAAAAAGAAAGGTAATCAGATATGTTGCAGCTACGGGTGCATGCATATGCAAGGTCGCGCTCACACGCGCCTGCTGCACGCGCTGTGATCCGCCCGGGCCGGCCATGTTCGCGCGCACGACGTGGGCCTGCCAGCAGATGCTACATGCATGCACGTTACACACTCAAAGGAATTAGCTAGCTACGCGCATGGGTACTAACGAACTAACGACTCCACTGCAACAAGACACATGCATGCGCGAGTAGCTGCTAACTCACGCCTCGGAGGTGGGTCGACCCTGCTGACCCATTGGGTCAGTCGGTGCCGGCTCCACTGACCCAACTATGGTTCGAGTCTGATCTTGACGACCCATTGGCCTTGATTTTTCGGGCCGGGTCAGCGACGCGACCCGGCGGGCCGACCCGGCCCATTCCCATCCTGCGGTGTGCTCGAACTTCTTGCGATCACCCAGTGAGCACCCAAGGAAGAAGGCCCTCCATCCAATGCCCTAGGGGAAAGGGTTGGGGTTGGAGTTGGAGTTCATGGCGAGGGAGAGGTGTTGAAACAGAGAGGTGGAAGAGGAGAGATGGTGAAACAAAGAGGTGGAAGAGGAGAGCTAGTGAAATAGAGAGGGTTTGAGTGCGGTGCTGGGTTAGTAGGGTAGGTTAATATAGGAGCGTTAAGCCGATACGAATGAATGCTGACCATTGAACTGCGTGTTGTTCCTAATGTAGATGGACAAGGGCAAGGAGGTTGTGCCACCATTGGATAAGGGCAAGGAGGTCATGCCGCCAGTTGTCGAAGTGCCGATGCAGGATCACCCAAGTGCCAAGCGAAGGAACTATGGCCACTACCATGAGGGGTCAGGACCAAGCCACTTCTGCAAGGTTATCCTTGCTCCGAAGCTGGGGAGTCTGCCAGTGCCATTGAATTTCACGAAGCACTTCCCCGCCGTCCCTGTAGAGTTCAGACTTATCCCACTTAGGCATTGCGACCGCGTAGCCACCTGGCCCCAGCCTATGGAACTGCGTCTTTTTTGCGGCATTGGCCTTGTTTTTTCTCGACCGTTCCTTAGATAATTCTGATTCCTTGAATTTCACGAAAGCGGGCCAGTGTTCTCTTTGCTTCTCCAGTGTTCCCTTGAATTCTGGAGTCTTCCTTCCTCCTTCGACGTAGTTGGCGCATACAGTTTTCTTGTGGGTGTTGAATGCAATTGCCATCTTCCTAAGAGCAGCGTCCTTGACTTTCTGCACATCTGCATCAGTGAAATGATCTGGTAGGGTGAAATATTCCATGAGAGATTCCCAAAGCGTTTTTTTGCTCTGTCGTCGACCCAAGTAACATCTGGACATTTATTTTTTGGCTCTTTCCATTCTTGAATGGAGATCGGGAGTTGGTCTCCTCACAAGAACTCCGCACTGGCGAATGAACTTGTTCGCAATGTTCTTAGGCGTGCTTGGTTCGCCATTAGCTTTGATGGCATCGATGTTGTACTTTACACCCTCCTTCAACTTTTTGCCCGGGCCTCGCTTTGTCCTGCTGTCTGTAGAAGCAGATTTGCTCGATCCGGAGGGCTGAAAGAAGAAAGATCGATTCGTTAATATATCTTCAAATAAAAAAAACATGTGATGATCACCAGATGCCTGCTTATATAAATATACCTCGCCGGTCTCTGTTATTTCAAGATCAACATTGTCGGCATCATCATAATCATAATCATAGTTCATGACTTCATCAGTTCGGTCGTCGCGATCGAATATCATATCATCACCCTCCCCGGTATTGTTCAGATATTCGGAGCCGTCATAGTCTTCATTCTGATCATCTGGCCCGCGAGGGCTGCGTATGATCTCGAACAGGGTCTCTTCTCCCTCTCTGCCGGTATTGTCCGCCATAGCTTTTATTTAACTAATCTAGAAGAAATATAAAAAAAATTTAGTACTCAAATTACAATGCATGGATGCAATCAATAAGGAAAAACTGAATCATAGTACATAATATGCATCGTCTCGAATATTATATATCAAATACATCACTAGCTAGCTAGCTAATAAAGATCGAATACTACAGAAGAATCTAGGCCACTCGCGGTTCCTTAGGCGCGGGCGGTGGACACCCAAAGAGAAGGAACCATCACAGGATCATATCTCCGGTCATCTGCCCAAAGAACCTGCCAGGTATTGGAGAACCTGACGTCCATAGCAGCCATGTAGCGACGGACGTGCTCGTCCTCCTCCCTGACACGGCGACGCACCACCTCCGGCGGGGCCGGCTCCCTCTGCACCAAATGTGGCCCACGCGAACGCCACCAAAGGAGATCAGGGTCGACGACGGGACCCGGGGCCGGGTTCCTCATGAAGCGGCGCGCCCCTGAAGGTAGCACCTCCCAGTGCCAGCCCGACGGAGCCCAGTCCCGGACATGGGTCCTCTGAAGCAGGACGTCGTCGTGAACGGGTCGACGACGAGGATGCGGGCCGGGCATCGTCGAAAAAAATACTATATGCCCGCAAAAAATAACATTTTTTAAATTATTGGATTGTGATAACTAAAATTCTATATGCAAATTCTAAATTTTTCTATAACTAAAATTATAAGAAACTAAAAAAAACATCGATCATCGTCTAACAATTTGACATTAATCTAATTCATCTAGCTAGAACTAACATTTATAAAATTTCTAACATTTCTATATAACTAACATTTTTATAACATTTCTAATATTTCTATAACTAAAAAGCAGAAAAATTTCTGACATTTCTATAACTAAAAACCAGAAAAATTTCTAACATTTCTATAAATATTTCTATAACTAAAAAATAGAAAAATTTCTAACATTTCTATAAAATATTTCTATAACCAAAAAACAGAAAATTTTCTAACATTTCTATAAATATTTCTATAACTAAAAAACATAAAAAATACTAACAATTTTACAACTAATTAACAATGTGTGTGTGTGTGTGTGTGGACATGGCGGCCGGGGCAGGAGCTCACCGGCGAGGCGAGGTGACGGGGGGCGGCGACGGGCGGCGACGACGCGGATGGCGACGACGGGGATGGGAACGGGGCGGCGGCGACGGGGGCGTGGCCGCGACGACGGGGACAGGGACGGCCGGGGCAGCGACGACGGGGACGGGGCGGCGACGGGGGCGGCAACGGGGGCGGCGACGGGGGTAGCGACGGGGGGCGGCGGGCGGGGCAGAGGAGAAGAAGCAGATGAAAACTGACGAAATTTGTAAGTGCTGCTTATATAGGATGTGCCTTTAGTACCGGGATTTGTAAGTGCTACTTATGTTTAATATTAGTGTGTTTTATCATTATATTCAATTTGGTAATGCTTAGATTATTTAAAAAATGAAATGCCTTTGTAACATATGAGTTTTCGTCCAAAACCCTGATACTTCGAAAGAGATTGTCCATTTTGTACACGAAGTGCATCAGTTTTTGCCGTAACCCTCTCTACTTTTTTGCACATGCTATGTGGGTGAAATTATGATACCATGCCAACTTTCAACCTTTTCGGAGTTCATTTGAAGTGCTTTTCAATTTCAGGGTCATTTAGCTGAAAAAATCAGTAAATGCATGAAAGAATTTGTTTGCACATAAAATTTCTTTGGGTTTCAAATGCCAAAACACATAACTACCCTAACTATTACAGAGATTCCCTCCTGGGTGTGAAACACAGAAGAAAGTGATGATAGTGAAGCCGATCACATCCCAGATCTTTGGGTGTGAAACTTTTTCTTCACGTGTGTCCCTTTGCGCTGTAGCCATGGAAAATCTTCATCATTTAACTGGATGCTCGGGTCAATATGCACTGTGAATGGAGCAATTTCATCAAACTTTTCATAATCTTCTGACATGTCTGTCTTGTCATCCACTCCCATGATGTTTCTTTTCCCAGAAAGGACTATGTGGCGCTTTGGCTCATCGTATGATGCATTCGCTTCCTTATCTTTTCTTTTTCTCGGCTTGGTAGACATTGTTGGAAATATGCCCTAGAGGCAATAATAAAATGGTTATTATTATATTTCCTTGTTCATGATAATTGTCTATTGTTCATGCTATAATTGTGTTATCCGGAAATCGTAATACATGTGTGAATACATAGACCACAACATGTCCCTAGTGAGCCTCTAGTTGACTAGCTCGTTGATCAACAGATAGTCATGGTTTCCTGACTATGGACATTGGATGTCATTGATAACGGGATCACATCATTAGGAGAATGATGTGATGGACAAGACCCAATCCTAAGCATAGCACAAGATCGTGTAGTTCGTTTGCTAGAGCTTTTCCAAATGTCAGGTATCATTTCCTTAGACCATGAGATTGTGCAACTCCCGGATACCATAGGAGTGCTTTGAGTGTGCCAAACGACACAACGTAACTGGGTGGCTATAAAGGTGCACTACGGGTATCTCCGAAAGTGTCTGTTGGGTTGGCACGAATCGAGACTGGGATTTGTCACTCCGTATGACGGAGAGGTATCTCTGGGCCCACTCGGTAATGCATCATCATAATGAGCTCAATGTGACCAAGTGTTTGGTCACGGGATCATGCATTACGGTACGAGTAAAGTGACTTGCCGGTAACGAGATTGAACAAGGTATTGGGATACCGACGATCGAATCTCGGGCAAGTAAGGTACCGATTGACAAAGGGAATCGTATACGGGATTGATTGAATCCTCGACATCGTGGTTCATCCGATGAGATCATCGTGGAACATGTGGGAGCCAACATGGGTATCCAGATCCCGCTGTTGGTTATTGACCGGAGAGTCGTCTCGGTCATGTCTGCATGTCTCCCGAACCCGTAGGGTCTACACACTTAAGGTTCGGTGACGCTAGAGTTGTAGAGATATTAGTATGCGGTTAACCGAAAGTTGTTCAGAGTCCCGGATGAGATCCCGGACGTCACGAGGAGTTCCGGAATGGTCCGGAGGTAAAGATTTATATATGGGAAGTCCTATTTTGGCCACCGGAAAATGTTCGGGATTTTTCGGTATTGTACCGAGAAGGTTCTTAAGTGGGGCCCACCTGCATGGGGGGACCCACATGAAAGTGGGTAGTGGGGGCAAGGCCCCACACCCCTGGTCAAGGCGCACCAAGATCCCACCTTAGAAGGAATAAGATCATATCCCGAAGGGATAAGATCAAGATCCCTAGAAAAGGGGGATAACAATCGGTGGGGAAGGGAAATGATGGGATTTCTTTCCCCCACCTTTGCCAACGCCCCAATGGACTTGGAGGGCAAGAAACCAGCCCCCTCCACCCCTATATATAGTGGGGAGGCGCATGGGAGCAGCACCCCAAGCCCTGGCGCCTCCCTCCCTCCCGTGACACCTCTTCCTCCCCGCTTGCGCTTGGGAAAGCCCTGCCGGGATCCCGCTACTTCCACCACCACGCCGTCGTGCTGCTGGATCTCCATCAACTTCTCCTCCCCCCTTGCTGGATCAAGAAGGAGGAGACGTCCCCGCTCCGTACGTGTGTTGAACGCGGAGGTGCCGTCCGTTCGGCGCTAGGATCATCGGTGATTTGGATCACGACGAGTACGACTCCATCAACCCCGTTCTCTTGAACGCTTCCGCGCGCGATCTACAAGGGTATGTAGATGCACTCCCCTCTCTCTCTCGTTGCTAGATGACTCCATAGATTGATCTTGGTGATACGTAGAAAATTTTAAATTTCTGCTACGATCCCCAACAGTGGCATCATGAGCTAGGTCTATGCGTAGTTTCTATGCACGAGTAGAACACAAACTTGTTGTGGGCGTAGATATTGTCAATTTTCTTGCCACTACTAGTATTATCTTGTTTCGGCGGCATCGTGGGATGAAGTGGCCCGGACCGACCTTACACGTACGCTTACGTGAGACAGTTTCCACCGACTGACATGCACTAGTTGCATAAGGTGGCTAGCGGGTGTCTGTCTCTCCCACTTTAGTCGAATCGGATTCGATTAAAAGGGTCCTTATGAAGGGTAAATAGAAGTTGGCATAGCACGTTGTGGTTTTACGTAGGTAAGAAACGTTCTTGCTAGAAACCTATAGAAGCCACGTAAAAACATGCAACAACAATTAGAGGACGTCTAACTTGTTTTTGCAGCATATGCCTTGTGATGTGATATGGCCAAAAGGATGTGATGAATGAAATATATGTGATGTATGAGATTGATCATGTTCTGGTAATAGGAATCACGACTTGCATGTCGATGAGTATGACAACCGGCAGGAGCCATAGGAGTTGTCTTTATTTTTGTATGACCTGCGTGTCATTGAATAACGCCATGTAAATTACTTTACTTTATTGCTAAACACGTTAGCCATAGAAGTAGAAGTAATCATTGGCGTGACAACTTCATGAAGACACGATGATGGAGATCATGGTGTCATGCCGGTGACGAAGATGATCATGGCGCCCCGAAGATGGAGATCAAAGGAGCAATATGATACTGGCCATATCATGTCACTATTTGATTGCATGTGATGTTTATCATGTTTTACATCTTATTTGCTTAGAACGACGGTAGCTTAAATAAGATGATCCCTCGCAATAATTTCAAGAAAGTGTTCCCCCTAACTGTGCACCGTTGCGAAGGTTCATTGTTTCGAAGCACCAAGTGATGATCGGGTGTGATAGATTGTAACGTTCGAATACAACGGGTATAAACCAGATTTACACACGCAATACACTTAGGTTGACTTGACGAGCCTAGCATGTACAGACATGGCCTCGGAACACGGAAGACCGAAAGGTCGAGCATGAGTCGTATAGAAGATACGATCAACATGAAGATGTTCACCGATGTTGACTAGTCCGTCTCACGTGATGATCGGACACGGCCTAGTTGACTCGGATCATGTTTCACTAGATGACTAGAGTGATGTCTATCTGAGTGGGAGTTCATTGAATAATTTGATTAGATGAACTTAATTATCATGAACTTAGTCTAAAATCTTTACAATATGTCTTGTAGATCAAATGGCCCACGCTAATGTTGCCCTCAACTTCAACGCGTTCCTAGAGAAAACCAAGCTGAAAGATGATGGCAGCAACTATACGGACTGGGTCCGGAACCTGAGGATCATCCTCATAGCTGCCAAGAAAGAGTATGTCCTAGAAGCACCGCTAGGTGACGCACCCATCCCAGAGAACCAAGACGTTATGAATGCTTGGCAGCAGCGTGCTGATGATTACTCCCTCGTTCAGTGCGGCATGCTTTACAGCTTAGAACCGGGGCTCCAAAAGCATTTTGAGCAACACGGAGCATATGAGATGTTTGAAGAGCTGAAAATGGTTTTCCAAGCTCATGCCCGGGTCGAGAGATATGAAGTCTCCGACAAGTTCTTCAGTTGTAAGATGGATGAAAATAGTTCTGTCAGTGAGCACATACTCAAAATGTCTGGGTTACACAACCGCTTGACTCAGCTGGGAGTTAATCTCCCGGATGACGCGGTCATTGACAGAATCCTTCAGTCGCTTCCACTGAGCTACAAGAGCTTTGTGATGAACTTCAATATGCAGGGGATGGAAAAGACCATTCCTGAGGTATATTCAATGCTGAAATCAGCGGAGGTGGAGATCAAAAAGGAACATCAAGTGTTGATGAATAAAACCACTAAGTTCAAGAAAGGCAAGGGTAAGAAGAACTTCAAGAAGTACGGCAAGGGAGTTGCCGCGCCCGGTAAGCCAGTTGCCGGGAAGAAGCCAAAGAATGGGCCCAAGCCTGAGACTGAGTGCTTTTATTGCAAGGGAAGTGGTCACTGGAAGCGGAACTGCCCCAAGTACTTAGCGGACAAGAAGGCCGGCAACACCAAAGGTATATGTGATATACATGTTATTGATGTGTACCTTACCAGCAGTCGTAGTAGCTCCTGGGTATTTGATACCGGTGCGGTTGCTCATATTTGTAACTCAAAGCAGGAGCTGCGGAATAAACGGAGACTGGCAAAGGACGAGGTGACGATGCGCGTCGGGAATGGTTCCAAGGTCGATGTGATCGCCGTCGGCACGCTACCTCTACATTTACCTACGGGATTAGTTTTAAACCTCAATAATTTTTATTTAGTGCCAGCTTTGAGCATGAACATTGTATCAGGATCTCGTTTAATTCGAGATGGCTACTCATTTAAATCCGAGAATAATGGTTGTTCTATTTATATGAGAGATATGTTTCATGGTCATGCCCCGCTGGTTAATGGTTTATTCTTAATGAATCTCGAACGTAGTGTTACACATATTCATAGTGTGAATACCAAAAGATGTAAGGTTGATAATGATAGTCCCACATACTTGTGGCACTGCCGTCTTGGTCACATTGGTGTCAAACGCATGAAGAAGCTCCATGCAGATGGACTTTTGGAGTCTCTTGATTACGAATCATTTGACACGTGCGAACCATGCCTCATGGGTAAGATGACCAAGACTCCGTTCTCCGGAACAATGGAGCGAGCAACCAACTTATTGGAAATCATACATACTGATGTGTGCGGTCCAATGAGTGTTGAGGCTCGCGGTGGCTATCGTTATGTTCTCACTCTCACTGATGACTTGAGTAGATATGGGTATGTCTACCTAATGAAACACAAGTCTGAGACCTTTGAAAAGTTCAAGGAATTTCAGAGTGAGGTTGAGAATCAATGTGACAGGAAAATAAAGTTCTTACGATCAGATCGTGGAGGGGAATATTTGAGTCACGGATTTGGCACACACTTAAGGAAATGTGGAATAGTTTCACAACTCACGCCGCCTGGAACACCTCAGCGAAATGGTGTGTCCGAACGTCGTAATCGCACTCTATTGGATATGGTGCGATCTATGATGTCTCTTACCGATCTACCGCTCTCATTTTGGGGCTATGCTTTAGAGACTGCCGCATTCACTTTAAATAGGGCTCCGTCGAAATCTGTTGAGACGACACCATATGAATTATGGTCTGGGAAGAAACCTAAGCTGTCGTTTCTAAAAGTTTGGGGATGCGATGCTTATGTCAAGAAACTTCAACCTGAAAAGCTCGAACCCAAGTCGGAAAAATGCGTCTTCATAGGATACCCTAAGGAAACCATTGGGTATACCTTCTACCTCAGATCCGAAGGCAAGATCTTTGTTGACAAGAACGGGTCCTTTCTGGAGAAAGAGTTTCTCTCGAAAGAAGTAAGTGGGAGGAAAGTGGAACTTGATGAAGTACTACCTCTTGAACCGGAAAGTAGCGCAGCTCAGGAAGATGTTCCTGTGGTGCCTGCACCGACTAGAGAGGAAGTTAATGATGATGATGATCAAGGTACTTCGGATCAAGCTCCTACTGAACTTCATAGGTCCACAAGGACACGTTCCGCACCAGAGTGGTACGGCAACCCTGTCTTGGAAATCATGTTGTTAGACAACGGTGAACCTTCGAACTATGAAGAAGCAATGGCGGGCCCAGATTCCGACAAATGGCTTGAAGCCATGCAATCCGAGATAGGATCCATGTATGAAAACAAAGTGTGGACTTTGACAGACTTGCCCGATGATCGGCGAGCGATAGAAAACAAATGGATCTTTAAGAAGAAGACAGACGCGGATGGTAATGTTACCATCTATAAAGCTCGACTTGTCGCTAAGGGTTATCGACAAGTTCAAGGGGTTGACTACGATGAGACTTTCTCACCCGTAGCGAAGCTGAAGTCCGTCCGAATCATGTTAGCAATTGCCGCATACTATGATTATGAGATATGGCAAATGGACGTCAAAAAGGCATTCCTTAACGGCTTTCTTAAGGAAGAATTGTATATGATGCAGCCGGAAGGTTTTGTCGATCCTAAGAATGCTAACAAGGTATGCAAGCTCCAGCGCTCCATCTATGGGCTGGTGCAAGCATCTCGGAGTTGGAACATTCGATTTGATGAGATGATCAAAGCGTTTGGGTTTACACAGACTTATGGAGAAGCCTGTGTTTACAAGAAAGTGAGTGGGAGCTCTGTAGCATTTCTCATATTATATGTGGATGACATACTGTTGATGGGAAATGATATAGAATTCTTGGGAAGCATAAAGGCCTACTTGAACAAGTGTTTTTCAATGAAGGACCTTGGAGAAGCTGCTTATATATTAGGCATCAAGATCTATAGAGATAGATCAAGACGCCTCATTGGTCTTTCACAAAGTACGTACCTTGGCAAGATATTGAAGAAGTTCAATATGGATCAGTCCAAGAAGGGGTTCTTGCCTGTATTTCAAGGTGTGCAATTGAGCACGGCTCAATGCCCGACCACGGCAGAAGATAGAGAAAAGATGAGTGTCGTCCCCTATGCCTCGGCCATAGGGTCTATTATGTATGCCATGCTGTGTACCAGACCTGATGTAAACCTTGCCGTAAGTTTGGTAGGAAGGTACCAAAGTAATCCCAGCATGGAACACTGGACAGCGGTCAAGAATATCCTGAAGTACCTGAAGAGGACTAAGGATATGTTTCTCGTTTATGGAGGTGACGAAGAGCTCGTCGTAAAGGGTTACGTCGATGCTAGTTTCGACACAGATCTGGATGACTCTAAGTCACAAACCAGATACGTGTATATTTTGAATGGTGGGGCAGTAAGCTGGTGCAGTTGCAAGCAAAGCGTTGTGGCGGGATCTACATGTGAAGCTGAATACATGGCGGCCTCAGAGGCATCACAAGAAGCAATCTGGGTGAAGGAGTTCATTACCGACCTAGCAGTTATTCCCAATGCGTCGGGCCCGATGACTCTCTTCTGTGACAACACTGGAGCTATTGCCCTTGCCAAGGAGCCCAGGTTTCACAGGAAGACCAGGCATATCAAGCGTCGCTTCAACTCCATTCGTGAAAATGTTCAAAATGGAGACATAGATATTTGTAAAGTACATACGGACCTGAATGTAGCAGATCCGTTGACTAAACCTCTCCCTAGAGCAAAACATGATCAATACAAGAACTCTATGGGTGTTCGATTCATCACAATGTAACTAGATTATTGACTCTAGTGCAAGTGGGAGACTGTTGGAAATATGCCCTAGAGGCAATAATAAAATGGTTATTATTATATTTCCTTGTTCATGATAATTGTCTATTGTTCATGCTATAATTGCGTTATCCGGAAATTGTAATACATGTGTGAATACATAGACCACAACATGTCCCTAGTGAGCCTCTAGTTGACTAGCTCGTTGATCAACAGATAGTCATGGTTTCCTGACTATGGACATTGGATGTCATTGATAACGGGATCACATCATTAGGAGAATGATGTGATGGACAAGACCCAATCCTAAGCATAGCACAAGATCGTGTAGTTCGTTTGCTAGAGCTTTTCCAAATGTCAAGTATCATTTCCTTAGACCATGAGATTGTGCAACTCCCGGATACCATAGGAGTGCTTTGGGTGTGCCAAACGTCACAACGTAACTGGGTGGCTATAAAGGTGCACTACGGGTATCTCCGAAAGTGTCTGTTGGGTTGGCACGAATCGAGACTGGGATTTGTCACTCCGTATGACGGAGAGGTATCTCTGGGCCCACTCGGTAATGCATCATCATAATGAGCTCAATGTGACCAAGTGTTTGGTCACGGGATCATGCATTACGGTACGAGTAAAGTGACTTGCCGGTAACGAGATTGAACAAGGTATTGGGATACCGACGATCGAATCTCGGGCAAGTAACGTACCGATTGACAAAGGAAATTTTATACGGGATTGATTGAATCCTCGACATCGTGGTTCATCCGATGAGATCATCATGGAACATGTGGGAGCCAACATGGGTATCCAGATCCCGCTGTTGGTTATTGACCGGAGAGTCGTCTCGGTCATGTCTGCATGTCTCCCGAACCCGTAGGGTCTACACACTTAAGGTTCGGTGACGCTAGAGTTGTAGAGATATTAGTATGTGGTTAATCGAAAGTTGTTCGGAGTCCCGGATGAGGTCCCGGACGTCACGAGGAGTTCCGGAATGGTCCGGAGGTAAAGATTTATATATGGGAAGTCCTATTTTGGCCACTCAAAAATGTTCGGGATTTTTCGGTATTGTACCGGGAAGGTTCTAGAAGGTTTCGAAGTGGGGCCCACCTGCATGGGGGGACGCACATGAACGTGGGTAGTGGGGGAAAGGCCCCACACCCCTGGTCAAGGCGCACCAAGATCCCACCTTAGAAAGAATAAGATCATATCCCGAAGGGATAAGATCAAGATCCCTAAAAAAGGGGGATAACAATCGGTGGGGAAGGGAAATGATGGGATTTCTTTCCCCCACCTTTGCCAACGCCCCAATGGACTTGGAGGGCAAGAAACCAGCCCCCTCCACCCCTATATATAGTGGGGAGGCGCATGGGAGCAGCACCCCAAGCCCTGGCGCCTCCCTCCCTCCCGTGACACCTCTTCCTCCCCGCTTGCGCTTGGCAAAGCCCTGCCGGGATCCCGCTACTTCCACCACCACGCCGTCGTGCTGCTGGATCTCCATCAACTTCTCCTCCCCCCTTGCTGGATCAAGAAGGAGGAGACGTCCCCGCTCCGTACGTGTGTTGAATGCGGAGGTGCCGTCCGTTCGGCGCTAGGATCATCGGTGATTTGGATCACGACGAGTACGACTCCATCAACCCCGTTCTCTTGAACGCTTCCGCGCGCGATCTACAAGGGTATGTAGATGCACTCCCCTCTCTCTCGTTGCTAGATGACTCCATAGATTGATCTTGGTGATACGTAGAAAATTTTAAATTTCTGCTACGATCCCCAACAGACATGTCCTTCACATAGAAAACCTGTGCCACATCATTGGCTAGGACGAATGGTTCGTCTGCATACGCAAGATTGTTGAGATCCACTGTTGTCATTCCGTACTGCGGGTCTTCCGTTACCCCGCCTCGTGTCATATTGACCCATTTGCACCGAAACAAAGGGACCTTCAAACCACGTCCATAGTCAAGTTCCCATATGTCCTCTATGTAACCATAACATGTTTCCTTTCCCGTCTTGGTTGCTGCATCAAAGCGGACACCACTGTTTTGGTTGGTGCTCTTCTTATCTTGGGCGATCGTGTAAAATGTATTACCATTTATCTCGTACCCTTTGAAAGTCATTATATTCGAAGATGGTAACTGGGACAGCGAGTACAGGTCATCTTCAATAGAGGCGTCATGCATGGTACGTGTCTACAACCAGCCGGCGAAACTCCTTGTTTGTTCACGTGTAATCCAGTCATCAGACCGCTCCGGGTGTTTGGAGCGTAGAAAATTCTTGTGTTCGTCCATATACTGAGCCACCAAGGCGAAATTCTGTAGAACTATGTAGTGTGCTTCAGTGAGAGAATGTCTGTCCATACATATTATTTGATTCCCTCCTAGCATGCCTTTTCCATCCAGTCTGCCCTTATGCCGCGATTCAGGAACACCAATCGGCTTAAGGTCAGGAATAAAGTCAATACAAAACTCAATGACCTCCTCATTTTCATGGCCCTTGGAGATGCTTCCTTCTGGCCTAGCACGGTTATGAACATATTTCTTTAAGACTCCCATGAACCTCTCAAAGGGGAACATATTGTGTAGAAATACAGGACTCAAAACGTTAATCTCTTCGCATAGGTGAACTAGGACGTGCGTCATGATGTTGAAGAAGGATGGTAGGAACACCAATTCGAAACTGACAAGACATTGCACCAAATCATTCTTTAACCTTGGTATGATTTCTGGATCGATTACCTTCTGAGAGATTGCATTGAGGAATGCACATAGCTTCACAATGGCTAATCGAACGTTTTCCGGTAGAAGCCCCCTCAATGCAACCGGAAGCAGTTGCGTCATAATCATGTGGCAGTCATGAGACTTTAGGTTCTGGAACTTTTTCTCTGCCATATTTATTATTCCCTTTATATTCGACGGGAAGCCAGACGGTACCTTAATACTGAGCATGCATTCAAAGAAGATTTCCTTCTCCTCTTTGGTAAGAGCGTAGCTGGCATGACCCTGATGTATGTCGTCTTTTCCGTGCATACGTTGCTGATCCTCCCGTGCCTCAGGTGTATCTTTTGTCTTCCCATACACGCCCAAGAAGCCAAGCAGGGTCACGCAAAGATTCTTCGTCACATGCATCACGTCGATTGCGGAGCGGACCTCTAGGTCTTTCCAATAGGGCAGGTCCCAAAATATAGATTTCTTCTTCCACATGGGTGCGCGTCCGTCAGCGTCATTTGGAACAGGTTGTCCGCCAGGACCCTTTCCAAAGACTACCTTCAAATCCTTGACCATATCATGTACATCACCACCAGTACGGTGGCGAGGCTTCGTCCGGTGACCTGCCTCACCTTTGAAATGCTTGCCTATCTTTCTTATGGGATGCCTGCTCGGAAGAAATCGACGATGTCCCAGGTACACATTCTTCCTACAATTATCCAAATATATACTGTCGGTATCATCCAAACAGTGTGTGCATGCGCGGTATCCCTTGTTTGTCTGTCCTGAAAGATTACTGAGAGCAGGCCAATCATTGATGGTCACGAACAGCAACGCCTTTAGGTCAAATTCTTCCTGTGCGTGCTCATCCCACGCACGTACACCTGTTCCATTCCACAGCTGTAAGAGTTCTTCAACTAATGGCCTTAGGTACACGTCAATGTCATTGTCGGGTTGCTTAGGGCCTTGGATGAGCACTGGCATCATAATGAACTTCCGCTTCATGCACAACCAAGGAGGAAGGTTATACAAACATAGAGTCACAGGCCAGGTGCTATGGTTGCTGCTCTGCTCCCCAAAAGGATTAATGCCATCTGCGCTTAGACCAAACCATACGTTCCTTGCGTCACCTGCAAACTTCTTCCTGTACTTTCTCTCGATTTTTCTCCACTGCGACCCGTCAGCGGGTACTCTCAACTTTCCGTCTTTCTTACGGTTTTCTCTGTGCCATCGCATCGCCTTGGCATGCTCTTTGTTTTGGAACAAACGTTTCAACCGTGGTATTATAGGAGCATACCACATCACCTTGGCAGGAATCTTCTTCCTGGGGCGCTCGCCCTCGACATCACCAGGGTCATCGCGGATGATCTTATAGCGCAATGAACCGCATACCGGGCAAGCGTTCAAATCCTCGTACTCACCCCGGTAGAGGATGCAGTCATTAGGGCATGCATGTATCTTCTGCACCTCTAACGCTAGAGGGCCGACAACCTTCTTTGCTTCGTACGTACTCTCGGGCAATTCGTTGTCCTTTGGAAGCATATTCTTTATTATTACCAGCAACTTTCCAAATCCCTTGTCAGATACACCATTCTCTGCCTTCCATTGCAGCAATTCCAGTGTGGTGCCCAACTTTTTCTTGTCAGCTTCGCAATTCGGGTACAACAATTTCTTGTGATCCTCTAACATGCGCTGCAACTTCTTCTTCTCAAAATCACTTGCGCAGTTTATCTTTGCATCGGCAATGGCCTGACCTAGATCATCAGCGGGCTCATCTGATGCCTCTTCTTCAGCTTCTTCCCGCATTGCTGGCTCAGCTTCTTCCCCCATTGTTGTATCATCGTATTCAGGGAACCCATGGCCAGGATAGCTGTCGTCGTCCTCTTCTTCTTCATTGTCTTCCATCATAACCCCTCTTTCTCCGTGCTTGGTCCAAATATTATAGTGGGGCATGAAACCGGACTCAAACAGGTGGACGTGAATGGTTCTTGACTTAGAGTAATTATGATCATTCTTACAGCCAGCACATGGACAAGGCATAAAACCATCCGCCCGCTTGTTTGCCTCAGCCGCAAGCAGAAAAGTTTGCACGCCATTAATGAACTCGGGAGAGCATCGGTCATCGTACATCCATTGTCGGCTCATCTTCATTACACAATCCCGAAAAGACCAAATTAATACAAGTTCATACATAAAGTTCATACAACACTTAAATGCAACAAACAAATAATTCTCTAGCTAAAGCATTTAAATGCAACAACAAATGCGATCAAGATCGCAACTAAGGTAACAATTGATCCAACAACATAATGATACCAAGCCTCACTATCAATGGCATATTTTCTAATCTTTCTAATCTTCAAGCGCATTTTCTCCATCTTGATCTTGTGATCATCGATGACATCGGCAACATGCAACTCCAATTCCATCTTCTCCCCCTCAATTCTTTTCAATTTTTCTTTCAAACTAGTTTTCTCTTTCAACTATATTTAACCTCTCGACAATAGGGTTGATTGGAATTTCCGGTTCACATACCTCCTAGATAAAAATATCTATGTCAACTTGATGGGCATAATTTGTCATAAACACGAAATGCAACAAACAGTTTTAAAAGAGAATATACCATATCCGAATCATAACAAGGACGAGGGCCGACGGGGACGGATATCAAAACCATGGCACTATGTATAACAAACAATGTACGGGTAAGATAATTATACGAGTAACTATATCCAAATCACACAAACATCAATTTTTTATATAAAAAATTCATGAACAAGAGGCTCACCACAAGGTGGTGCCGGCGACGGGACGGTGCGGGCGATCGACGGTGGTTACGACAGAGATTTAGAAGGCACTAAGTAAACCACACCTACATATGCAAACTCAGTGTTATTTTTTTTACCTCAAATTGCATATAAATCAAATACTAGCACATATAATTCCTCCCAAATTACTAAACTCACAAATTAATCACTATATAAAGCATTGCAAGAGCTAATCTAGCAATGAGAGATGAAAGGACAAAGTTGCTAACCTTTGTGATCATTTGAATGGATGGGGGCCTTCAAATCTTGACAAATTTTGGGCAAAATGTGTGACGAGCTCGAGAGGAAGAGGGGAAGAACAGAGAGGAGAGGGGAAAGGGGAAGAACAGAGCGAGCTCGGGTGGACGAAGGGTTTATGTAGGACGACCTTTAGTCTGGAGGGGCCCCAGACTGACAACATCCTGCCACCACTCTCTTTAGTACCGGCTCGTGGCACGAACTGGTGCTAAAAGTTCGCTACGAACCGGTACTAAAGAGTTCCTCCCGCCTAGCCGTTGGAACCGGCACTAATGGACACATTAGTGCCGGCTCAAATTCAAACCGGGACTAATGTGTCTCACATTTGACCCTTTTTCTACTAGTGAGGTATCTCTGGGCCCTCTCGGTAATGCACATCATAATAATCCTTGCAAGCAATGTGACTAATGAGTTAGTTGCGGGATGATGTATTACGAAACGAGTAAAGAGACTTGCCGGTAACGAGATTGAAGTAGGTATGAAGATACCGACGATCGAATCTCGGGCAAGTAACATACCGATGACAAAGGGAATAACGTATGTTGTCATAACGGTTTGACCGATAAAGACCTTCGTAGAATATGTGGGAGCCAATATGAGCATCTAGGTTCCGCTATTGGTTATTGACCGGAGAGGTGTCTCGGTCATGTCTACATAGTTCTCGAACCCGTAGGGTCCGCACGCTTAACGTTCGATGACGATTTGTATTATATGAGTTATGTGATTTGGTGATCGAATGTTGTCCGGAGTCCCGGATGAGTCACGGACATGAAGAGGAGTCTCGAAATGTTCGATAGGTAAAGATTCATATATAGGACAATAGTATTCAGACATCGGAAGTGTTCTGGGGCTACCCCTGGCAAACTATATGGGCCTTATGGGCCAAGAGGGGAAACACACCAGCCACAAAGGGGCTGGTGCGCCCCCCCATATGGGCTGGACAAATTGGAGAAGGAAAGGGGAAGGAGGAAAGGAAAAAGGGAATAGGATTTCCCCTTCCCCCTCTTCCCTTCCTACTCCGAATAGGAATAGGAAAAGGGGGAGGCCAAATTGGGAGGTGCCCAAGTAGGATTCCTCCTACTTGGGGCGCCTCCTTGGCTGCCTCTCCACCCCTCCAACCTATATATATGAGGGGGGCACCGCTAGAACGAACAACAAAACATTGTTAGCCGTGTGCGGCGCCCCCCTCCACAGTTTACGCCTCCGGTCATATTCACGTAGTGCTTAGGCGAAGCCCTGCGCGGATCACTTCACCATCACCGTCACCACGCCGTCGTGCTGACGGAACTCTCCCTCGACACTTTGCTAGATCAAGAGTTCGAGGGATGTCATCGAGCCGGACGTGTGCAGAACTCGGAGGTGTCGTACGTTCCGTGCTTGATTGGTCTGAACGAGAAGAAGTTCGACTACATCAACCGCGTTGTCAAACGCTTCCGCTTTCGGTCTACGAGGGTATGTGGACACACTCTCCCCCTCTCGTTGCTATGCATCTCCTAGATAGATCTTGCGTGAGCGTAGGAATTTTTTTGAAATTGCATGCTACGTTTCCCAACAATGTCATCACCTCCCACAAGGTCTCCAGATCCCATTGTTTTGCTGGTCCAAGAACAACTGCAAAACGGGCCTACAGAACTCCAAATACCCTCTCGACATCCTTTCTAGCTGCTTCTTGTCTTTGGGCAAAGTGAGTCATTTTCTGGCCAACTAGATTTGAGATGGTGCTGAAAAAAGTAGCCCAGGGAGGATAGATACCGTCAACCAGACAGTAGCCCATGTTGTACTCATGTCCATTGACAGTATAGTGGCAAGGAGAAGCTTTTCCTTGACTCAGCCTGGCAAACAACGACGATCGTTGCAGCACATTGATGTCATTGTGAGACCCGGGCATGCAAAAGAAAGTGTGCCAAATCCAAAGATCATGTGATGCAACTGCTTCAAGAATGATGGTGGGCTTCTTAACATGACCTTGATATTGCACTTGTAAAGCTTTCGGGCAGTTCTTCCATTTCCAATGCATGCAGCCAAGCGATCCAAGCAAACCTGACCACCCTCTTACTTCTGAGATTGTCAAGGGCCTCTCGGTGTCTACTACAATTGGTTCTCTTAGGTACTAAGGTCCGAACACCTCGACCACGGCAGTTGCAAACCTGACCATGGCATCTACGCATGTGCTCTCAGACATCCGTAGGTACTCGTCCCACGAATCAGCGGCCGTGCCATATGAAAGCATCCGGAGTGCGGCCGTGCACTTCTGGTAACCAGACAAGCCAATCGTTCCCATGGTGTCCTTCTTCAGGATGAAGTAGTCATCGTAGGACCCGACGCCATGGTACAAATGATCGAAGACAGTCTTGCGCATCCGAAAATGCCGGCGAAAATGGTCAGAGAATAGTGCATCGAGGGATAAGTAGTCGGCCATCAGTGTCAAATGCCCGCACACCCTGTTACGGTTGAGCACCCGATGACCCTTGATCGAGCCCTTGAAATTGAGAACATGCTCCTCCACACGCTCCGTGTCTTCAAGGACCGCCAAGATCATCGCCGTCTCATCGGAGTACTCCTCCTGGTCCGACGAGCCGTCGAACGACTCAACATATTGTCGTATATGTACTCCAAATTGGAATCCATTGCTAAAAAGAAGAAGGGACAACTATTTTCAGCACCGGCAATTCATCGAACAGTTGCCGGGCACTGTAGAGGATGGTACCTGGCGGGGCGGTTGGAGGACACAGGGTTGAACGGAGACGGAGAAGAAGCGGTGGGGAGCCCTGCTGGAGCGCCGGAGGTGATGGAGACACAGAGTTCCAGTAGGGGTGTGGCGTGGTGGCCGGGGTGGTGGAGCGGCACCGAAGGCAAGAGAGAAAGAAGGAAGGAGAGAAAATGAGGAGGGTGAAGTCGCGTGGTCCGGGGAGGGTTTTGGGTGGGCCGAGGTGTCGGATTCGTACGTTTCGCGTGTCCGAACTCCCGCAAACCTCCCTCACTTTTGTCTTCGGTTTGCGGGAGAAATCACGTCCAAACCGCCCCACGGGTCGATACAGAGCCGCGTTGGATAGCTCTGATGGCCTGGACAGCGCAACCTAAACGGATGCGGGCGATTTACGGGTCCGACTTAGAGATGCCTTTATATCTTATCTACCATCTCCGTCACACCTAGGGAGATGCTATTTGTGCATGCAACGGGCGACGAAGAGAGTCGGCCCGGTAGCCAGCTGAAAGAAGCACTCGCTCCCGATCTAAAAATGGAAGCCAACAGTCCGGGGCCAGGACAAAAGCAAGGAACCAATCTAACTGTAGATAGCGACCACCAGTCGCTTACTTTAGCGCACCTAAAACAGGAAAGATCCAAAGCAGCAGGCACGCGTGTAGCAAAGCAAAGCGAGCTAATAAGCTGGAAACTTATCTTCGGTTGCCCACCTTTGCGTGTTAAGGAGAAAGGAGCGATTCGGAATTCCCATACTCTGCGGCTGAAAGAAGCAAGGTACTACGTACTCCACATGGAGCATATATCCAGGCCTTTGCAAGCATGTTAAATACCGTCCGCGCAGCATGCGCAGCCTGTGCAATCTATCCATCCTCACGACTAAATTACTCGCGAGTCAGGACTCACGACTCATACAGCAACATCATCCCAGGGAGCAGGAGCAGGAGCAGGAAGTGCACGTCTTCGTCCGCAGTCTCCGCTCAATCGTCCGCCACCGAGGTGGGAGGTAAATCCTAATTGCCCTTTATTTATTTGTCTATTTATTTTCACATCAAGCAGTCGGAGTGTCCCTCTTGGACATCCTAACATCCTAGCCTCCATCCGTTCCTAAATTTAAGTCTTTTTAGAGATTCCAATATAGACCGCCTACAGAGCTAAATGAGTGAATCTACACTCTAAAATACGTCTATAACATTTGTATGCAGTTCGTATTGGAATATCTAAAACGACTTATTTAGGAATGGAGAGAGTAGCATAGTCATTTCACTATGGTCAAACCCGTCGAGTTTTGTCATATATTATATAGTGATGAGAACACTATTGCCTTAGTTTTGATTGGCATGATGCATTTTGGCAATGGTATTAAAACATTTTCCCAATAAAAACTTGTTCACTAATATTCAGATTTGACAATTAGGTCAATATACACCATGGCCCGGAATTCTACAAATTCTACTACCCAAGACTGCTCTTCCGATGAGTTGGCGTTCTTCTCCAAGCATGAAGGGGGATTGGGGTATCCCGTGTTAACGCTCTCCTTGTGGCAAACGCCATCTTGATGGCAGTCATAGCTGTGATAGGCGCCTACCGGCATCGCTATCAACACCATCCTTTGATCCGCTTCATATACCTAGGAGCCACCACCTTGTTCCTACCCATTGTCTCCTATGTCGTGTCTTCCATCCAGAATCCTTACAACATCAGCCTTTACGCAGTAAAGGACATAGTCATCACAGCAAACTGTGAAGCACTCTTACACGTCCCCCTGGTTATGCTGTGGATTAGTTTTGTCCAGATGGTTGGTACAAATCCCACTGCAATAGTTGCTGCCGATTATAGAGAGGGTCGAAGCATTGCACCCTCTGCAGTGCAGCTTGTTCAAGCAATATGGACTTCCTACCTCGCCTACATCACCATGCAATCATATATATCTACATCCATCTGAATATACCAACTGTTATCAAACTTTTGTGGTTGCTCCGCAAGGGGGAATTTTCTGGCATGCACTGCCGTATGTTCTTTTGTTACTACCATATGTTCTTACCTTGGCCAAATTGATCTTCAAGTACTATGCATGGTACAAGGCCAAGAGATCATTAGCACTTGGATGCAATCCTCGTCTCATTGTTGGATACATGGAGCAATTGCATGATGGAATGTTTCACCATGCCAATCTAGCAAGTGAGCATGTACCTCCTCCACTTATAGTTATGAGAGAGGAGAATTTGCTGGTAGAGAAACAACCTCATGGTTACAACTTGATAAGGATGGCCGACAGTGGTTTAGTGACCATTGACAAAGTTTGGCTGTTGGATGACACACTAAATTCGTGGCTGACAACCCAGCACAAAGATCTATGCCTCTCATTTGCAATGTTTAAGCTATTGCGGTGTCAGTTTGCAAGGTACAAAGTTAGTGAGACTAACTTTGCAAAAGCCAATAATTTTAGACGCCATGTGTTGCTCGAGGATAAGGATGATGAAAGGGTATTTGGGGTGATTGCGCATGAGCTGTCATTTCTTCATGATTATTATTATACATCCCTCCCAGTCTCATATGCAAAGAGTTGGCTACCCATAGTGAGTGTATTTATCTCACTCTCAAGTATCGGCTACTGCTTGTTCCCCATCATCATTTTCATAGTTACCATCCCAGGTTTCAGTTATGCGCAGATTATTTGTCATCAAGTGCATTACCATCATGAATCTGATCCTCTACATATGCCTGGGAGTGGAGCAGATGTGCAATTTGGAAAATTGTTCTATGACCTTTTGCCACTATATCTACTTGTTGCACTAGTTGTGCTTGTTGAAGCGAGGGAGATCGCTTCTTACATGAGCTCCAATTGGACCAAAGTAGCCCTGATTTGTGGCTATGTAAAGCATACTTCTTGGCAGAAATCTTCGGTGATCCGTAAATGCGTTGGCCTTGTGCTACGTACCAGATGCAAGATCATGAAGCATTGGGAGGACAAGATGAACCAGTGCTCGATCCTAGTGCTCCACGCAAGGAGAAACCCGGTGGCTCTTCTTCGACATCTCCTTCATCTGCCTGACCAGAAGAAGAAGGTGCCAAGACCGGTGAAAACCGCCGTCATTGACACGGTGAGAAGGTACGAAAGAATCAAGCGCCGAAGCAATGGCACAACACCTCTGCAGCTACAAGTCAACGATGACCTCCTTTGGTCATTCGAAGAAGCCAAGGGCACATCCGATGCCATGCTTGTGTGTCATATTGCCACAAGCATCCTTGAAGCGAGATCACGTGGCCACAAGCAGCCTCTCTCTGACCATGAGATCGTCGCTACTCACTTGTCACAATACTGCGCCTACTTGGTGGCCAACTCTCCAGAGCTACTACCCGACGATGCCGTGTGGTGCAGGAGCATCTACGAGGCCGTGAAGAAGGATGCCACGCGTGTCCTCCGGGACGGCGGCGATCAGGTGTCGACGGCAACGCCCGAAGAAGAGCATCAGCAGCTGTTCAAGCTGTTGAGCGAGCAGTCGAAGCACCATGTGCTCAAGGATGGCGGGGAGCTCAGGCGGCGGCTGGCGGAGCTGCCGGAAGGAGAGGAGGTGGCATGGAAAGCCCTCGCGGAGTTCTGGTCGGAGACAGTCGTCTCTGTCGCCGCTGCTTGTGACAATATCGACGAGCACGCGGAGGCCGTCGCCCGGGGCGGGGAGCTGGTGACGCTCCTCTGGGCGCTGCTCGCCCATGTCGGGAGCGTCGACGACGACACCGCCGATGCCGCTGCAACTCATGGTGCTCCCGATGCTGTTTAAGCGTGTTATGTTATGCAGTAGTATTTGCTCTTCATTTCATTTGGTTGGTACCTTGCAAGCTGTTGCGTGTAAATGTAATGCTCTTTCTAGTGTTCTTAAAGAGTGCGTTAATTGTTGCTATTGTGACTGTCATCTCACCAGGATGAGCAGTATTCAAAGTCTCATTGGAATTTCCTTTGTTTCCTCCTATTTCGTCGATGACTTATTTGTTGTTGCTAATTTTGCACGGGAATGAAATGATAAAGTATGTGCTGTCACTAGTAGAAAACGGGGCAAAGGTCACAGGACAGTTTTCACATTAGCCCGGTTCAGTCACGAACCGGGACTAATGTGAGCATTGGTCCCGGTTCGTGAGCCCAGGGGGCCGGCCGGGGCCTCGTGGGCATTGGTCCCGGTTCATATGGACCCTTTGGTCCCGGTTGGTGGTACAAACCGGGACCAATGGGCCACGCTCCTGGCCTACCACCCTTTAGTCCCGGTTCATACCACAAATCGGGACTAAAGGGCTGGTCCTAGTTGCGGCCAGTGTTTAGTCCCACCTCGCCAACCGAAGGGGGCTCACACCAGTTTATAAGCCCGTCCCTCTCTGCCTTTTAAAGTGAAAATAGATGACCTTATACAGGGAATTTGACCTAAATTCACAGTAAATTTCATAGAAATTGATTATGAATTTAGGTTGAATTTTCTCTATAAGCGCATCTATTTTCTTTTTTTATATTTATAAAATAAATAAACCTTAATAAAATAAATAAAACTAAATAAACCTTAATAAAATAAAATAAAATAAACTATAGTAACTACAATAAATAAACCTTTATTAAGTAAAAATATCAGCAGTAAAATAAATAAAAATAGCAGCAGTAAAATAAATAAAAATAAAATGCGTCTGGAAGAGATTGTCCATTTTGTACACGAAGTGCATCCAGTTTATGCCGTAACCCTCTCAACTTTCTTGCACATGCTATGTGGATGAAATGATGATATCATACCAACTTTCAACCTTTTCAGAGTTCATTTGAAATGCTTTTCAATTTTAGGGTCTTATAGCTCAAAATAATTAGTAAATGCATGAAAAATAACAAATGAAGTCAGAAAGGATTGAAAAATGATGATGTGGCTTTGAATGGTGCATTTTGAACACACAAAAAGTCAGGAGTTCAAATAAGTTTTAAAAAATGAAATCCCTTTGTAATAGACGAGTTTCCGGATGAAATCCTGATACTTTGAAAGAGATTGTCCGTTTTGTACACGAAGTGCATCCAGTTTATGCCGTAACCCTCTCAACTTTCTTGCACATGCTATGTGGATGAAATGATGATATCATGCCAATTTTCAACCTTTTCAGAGTTCATTTGAAATGCTTTTCAATTTTAGGGTCTTATAGCTCAAAATAATTAGTAAATGCATGAAAAATAACAAATGAAGTCAGAAAGGATTGACAAATGATGATGTGGCTTTGAATGGTGCATTTTGAACACACAAAAAGTCAGGAGTTTAAATAAGTTTTAAAAAATGAAATCCCTTTGTAACAGACGAGTTTCCGGATGAAATCCTGATACTTTGAAAGAGATTGTCCGTTTTGTAACATGCCATTGGTGGCACGAACCGGGACCAATTCCACCCTTTGGTCCCTGTTGGTGCCACGAACCGGTACTAATGAGGCTGTGGCCCCACGAGCACCTTTAGTACCTGTTCGTGGCACGAACCGGTACTAGAGTTTCTTACTAGCTAAGCAGTTTTTTAGTCCCACCTCGCTAGCTGAGAGGCACTAGGAGCGGTTTATAAGCCCTGAGTGCAGAGACGATGAAGAAGAGGCGCAATGCTCACGTTGCTTAGCTTCAAGCCTTGAGGAATAAGGTAGACTGCATCGAGCTATGTGCAGTGCAGTCTACACTATTCCGAAAGGCTTGAAGCAAATCAACGCGCATTGCGCCTCTTTTTTATTTTTAATCATTAAGAGCAAAAAGAATTTTCATAAAGAACTTTTTTTGATAGAAACTTTAATAGCAGAAAGAATTATCATAAAGTAAAATAAATAAGTAATTAGAAACAAAATAAAATAAAATAAATAAGTTTTTTGTTGTAAGTAGAAATAAAACAAAATAAATATAGCAAAAAATAAAATAAAAAACTAAATACAGCAAAAAGAATTTTCATAAAGAACTAATGGCACTAATAGAAAGTTTATATGTTTTCTAAAACTAATGGCACTAACAGACAGTTTATAGTTTTGGTGACCTAAAAGCAAAAAGAATTAAAAAATAAAGCAAAAAACAAAAGAAAATAAATAATACAAAAAAATTAAAAAACTGCCACCTATTGGGCCACCACGGCCTGAATACGACTAGAAACCCAACCTGGGCTAGGATTCAGGCCCGCAGAAGGCCCAATAGGCCAACAAACAGCACAGTGTGACATTAGGCCCGTAAGCCTGCATTTGAGAGGAGCTCGAGAGGGCAGCCGCAGTGGAGCTTATAAACCACTCCGAGCCCCTCTCAACTAGCGAGGTGGGACTAAACTTTTGGCCGCGGGCAGCGCAAGGCCTTTGGTCCCGGTTGGTGGCACCAACCGTGCCCATTGGTCCCGATTGGTGCCACCAACCGGGACCAAAGGCCTCTGCTTCCCGCCCTTTGCGCTGGTGAAAAGAGGCCTTTAGTCCCGGTTGGTGGCACCAACCGGGACCAAAGGGTGGGTATTGGTTCCGGTTGGAGCCACCAACCGGGACCAAAGCCTTTGCTATATAAGTAACACTTTGGAAATTTGCTGATTTCCATCGCCAGTGTCCCCCCGCCCGACGACGCCGCGAGCTCGATCTACGCCGCCAGGCTGCCCCGTCGTCGTCGCCGTCGCCCGTGCCCCCGAGCCCACGAGATCGCCCGTCGCTGCCGTCCTCCGCCCCCCGTCGCCGTCGCCGTCGGCATCCGCCGCGCGCCCCCGAGCCGTCGCCCCGTACGTCACCGTCGCCGCCCTCCGCCCCCGGCCCGCCGCGGTTGCCGTCGCCCTCCGCCACCCACGCCGTCGCCCTCCGCCACCCTGTGAGCGCCGCCCCGATCCCCTCCTCCTCCTCCTTGTAATGGATGTGTAGTTAGATTTGTAATTAGATTGTTGTAATTAGATTTGTATGTGTAGTATTAATTTGGATGTAATTAGATTTGTATGTGTAGTTAGATTTAGTTGTTGTAATTAGATTTGTATGTGTAGTATTAATTTGGATGTGTAGTTAGATTTGTAATTTAGTTGTATTAATTTGGATGTGTAGTTAATTAGATAATTTAGTTGTTGTAATTTAGATGTATTAATTTAGATTTGTAGTTTAGATTTTTTTGGTGATATTATTATTGAATATGCAAATGTTTGTATGTTCATATGCAAAGAATATATCAATTTTTTCATAGAATTTTTATGATTTTTTCTGTTGTAATTTTGTTCATAGAATTTTTATGATTTTTTTTTTGTTCATAGAAATTGTGTATGATCAAAGTCATTTATGTATGTTCATATTTAGAAGAAAAAGAAGGAGAGAAAAAAGGAAAATAAGAAGGAGAAGAAGAAGAGAAGAAGAGAAGAAGAGGAGAAATAAATAAGAAGATGAAAAAGAAGAAAAAAAAAGAGTAGAAGAAGAAGAAATAGAGGAGAAGAAGAAGAAATAAAATAATATATTATTCTATTTTTTCTTCTTCTCCTCTTTTTTTCTTTTTTTTCTTCGATCTCCTCCTCTATTCCTTTCTTCTTCTCCTCTTTTTTTGCGTCTTCTTCCTCTTCTTATTTTTTATCGGGTATGTCGTTGTCGATATATGTACCCCCCTCCCCGATAACTTTTAGTAAGTACTACCTAGAAAGTGTTTAATAGAATTATTTAGAAAAATAATAGAACTAGTTAAACTAGCTAGTTTATTTTTAGTAAGTACTACTTTATTCTATTTATAGTAAGGAAATTAATAGAACTAGTTTGTTTTTTTAGTTAAAGCAATTATTCCCGCATCGACGTCGACGATGCCTATCCCGCATCCTCGTCGTCGACTCGGCGGAGGAGGCCGGCTTGATCAGAGGGGCCATGTCCGGGACTGGGCTCCGCCGGGCTGGTTTTGGGAGGTGCTACCTTCCGGTGGGCGTAGGTTGTTTAGGAACCAGCCCGTCGTTGACCCGATCCTTGTTTGGTGGCGCTCGCGTGGGCCAGTGACGGTGCCGAGGCTTCCGGACACCGCGGAGGAGGTACGTCACCGTGTCAGCGAGGAGGACCAGCACGTCCGTCGCTACATGGTTGCGTTGGAGGGCAGGTTCGACAGTACCTGGCAGGTTCTTCAAGGATCTCACTGGAGCTATGATCTTGTGATGGTTCCGTCCCTTTGGGTGTCCACCGCCCGCGCCGATGTCCGTCGGGCGCTACTGTTCTAGCTGTACTAGCGATGCTATATGTAAGATAGTATTCGAGGTGTATTAGTGATAATATTCGGCGATGTACGGACGCATGGAGATGATGTAGTTTTGCTTATAATTGAATGCATCCTAATTTGAATACTACTTTATTTTGTGATTTGATTTTGCTTATTGAATGCTCAAAGTGGAAAACTACTCCAATCCTACTTTGAATGCTAAAATTGGAGAGCACTATGATTAGTTGATAGCTTATAGGGTTTTTGTTTTCGCAGAAATCTAGGAGCCCCCCCGGCCCCTCGATCATCCCCGCCGTCGTCCCCGTCACTGCCCCCTCATACATCGAGGTGAGACCAGCCAAATCCTCTTTTAGAAAGATAATTAAACGATATTTCGGGTTGACTGTAAGTCTGTCGAGCGTCCACCATATATGAGAGGACGAAGAATCCCGACTGTTGTCGTGGGGGTAGCTTCTCCTTCGTTCCCGTGTGCTAGATAATTTGGTGTAATGCACTCGAGAACGAAAGGAGGAGCTACCATCACCGACGGTCGCAAATGTCAGAGAGGAATCAGTGAGGGAGAGTTCCACCATATATATATGAGAGGACGAAGAATCCCGACTGTTGTCGTGGGGGTCGCTTCTCCTTTGTTCCCGTGTGCTAGCTAGACATTTTGGTGTAATGCACACGGGGACAAAGGGAGGAGCGACCATCACCAACGGTCGAATGTATACACCACGTGAGCTGAGAGTTTTCAAGAAAAGACTCGACAAACCGATAGTCAACCCGTGATGAATAATAATGATCTAACTTAGGTTTTTTAGTACATATATTTAATTGTAGATGTTTAATATTTGAATTATATATGAACATAGGAAATGTCGTACTCGGACGACGAAAGTCTCCCGGGGGAGTGCGACTGGTGCCACGACGACCGAGGTCAGTGCGACAGGCCTCACCTGGACGAAGATCGGCGCTTCAGTATTAAGCTGGAGGAGACATTCGATGTTGAAACGGTACGCAACGACGACAAGTGTTATTTTTTCGTAATTAAGCACGACTTCAACTATTTCAACGTGTACTTTTCATCTTTTACAATTCGGCTAGCTTATCCCATGCCATGCAAGACGCTACGTCTTGGAGAGGATGGGTTTTGAAGACCATGAAAGTATGGAAACAAAGAAAATTCACCTAAGGACCCATCATGATATAGATTTTGAAGTAAAGCTGTATAATTCTGAGAGCGTAACCCATTTTGGTTGCAAAAATTGGGAAGCATTTTGCAAGATGTATGGTTTTGATGAGGGTATGCTTGTCACCATGGATCTTGGTGATCCTGACATCGAGCAAGACAATATGGACATTTGGGTCCTTGTTGATACACCTCCAATTCTACCGCTATATGAGTTTCTCAAACATAGTTATTAGCTAATTTATATTGTTCATTTCAAAATAGTTGACAGCTTATTTTCATTGACAGCTTATTTTGATTGTTCAAACAATGTGCGGAACATGGTAGACAGAACCTACTACACCGATGGCTCTGAGTTAACTTATAAGGAGAAAACTCATCTGGTCGGATTTTGTACTGATATTGAGAATTACAATATCTACAATCAAACTCCTCATCATTATGGTCCTCCATACGTGCCACTAGTGCACGTGGTGAACTACGGTAACTACTATGGAGATACCCTGGTAAGATTTCTTACTATTACGACATCCGTGCATATTTTGCATAGTTCTAAAACTAGTGCATTATCATTGCTAACTATGAAGTTATTACTATGTTTTTCAACAGATAATCCCAGAGGATTGTGTGCCTCATTTGATGTATCAGAATGGTAGGCTTGATGTTTTGAATATACAACCAGGTCATCCTACGAATCTCAACTGTCCATACCGGATTTCTAAAAGAAGTGGAGACATGCAAATCAAAGAATGGAAAAAACGTATGGACAGTCGCAAGGAGCTTCTTCGAAGCAAAAGGAAGCGAGGCGCAAGAATTGGAGACAGGATGATCTCCATTCTCCATAATGGAGAGTCAGGGTCTATATTGTTTTATGCTATTTTACCTTAAAGAGGGTGTTTCGGTCCTACCTAATACTGATGATCATGTGCTAAGAACAATTAAGTAGGGTTGGTTCGATGACTGTGAGGATGATGATCGATCGTATGACTTGTTATTAATAACGAGTAGAAGTTGTATGATGATGATTAGTAGGACTTGTTATTATATATGATGATGCATGATGCGTGCATGAAGAGTTATTATATATCAGCGGGTGAAATGAACATGGATTGGATTGAAGTGAAGGCAACATGCATGTGGTGCGTGTCGAAAGTAGTACAATCCAAACTTGATCAAGTCCGGATTAGTATTATTTTCGACATGCATCACATGTTGCCTTCACTTCAATCTAAGCCATGTTTAGGCATAGCAGTACGTAGCGTTGGTAAACCAAGCACGGAGATATAAGAGAGGACACTTCTCTCTAATAGCTACCTAATAACAACCTAAATTAACCCCCCAAACCCCCCCCCCCCCCCCCTCAAAAAAAAACAAAAACCTGTAAACCAAGCATGAAATGATAAAGTATGTGCTGTGTGAAGGTTACTACTGATGTAAGCTTTTTACATGTGAACTTTTTTACAAACTTGTCATACGCGGCCTAGAAGCATACTGACAGTTATGCTACAAATACAGCTTGGTACGTATTAGCTCAGTATGCTGCAGAATAGAATTGGCACGATCCTGTTTTAGTAGATAAGAAGGTACCCCCTCGTCCCAAAATAAATGTCTCAACTTTATACTAATTCCAATACAAAGTTGTATTAAACTTGAGACACTTATTTTGGAACGGATGGAGTACTCCAAGAAGAAAGGCCTCAACTATGCACATGGATGGCAGGGTCCGGTGTCCAGTGCTCTGGCCGCAGGTTTCTTCCTTCACTCTCTGCAACTTCCGTCAAAGAAAGGAATTTCTCGCCCTTTATTTTTGTTTGTATACAACAACACAACAATCAACGATCTACCTACAGAGAGCACATCTCGTTCCTAGCTCGTAAAAACAAGTTCTGGGAGACGTACTGCATCGCAATCGATATGTTTTTTTTTATAATCACTCAACTGATAGTTTTTTTTTAGAAAGTACTCAACTTATATGTATAGCAACACATATTGGGTGATCACACCAAGCGGGATCAGGAGCAGGATATGTATAGCAACTCATATGTATAGCAAAACAAGTCGGAAATTCGCCAAGGCCCAGCTATGCAGAAACACGCAACAAGCGGTGGTTTTGCGCCGGTTTTAGAAGCGGCTTTCTTGTTTTCCAGTGGTTTCTGTTCGTCTTCCCTTTTACTTTTTCTCCTTTTCAATTTCGTAAGCATTCTGAAATTTTGTGAACATTTATCAATTTATGAAAAAATCAAATTCGTGAACATTTTCCAAATTTATGAAATTTTATAATTCACAAACAGTTTTTCAAACTCATAACCATTTTTAAACTCAAGAATACTTTGTGAATTCATGGACATTTTTTAAGTTTGCATATATTTTCACAAATTGACGAACAATTTTCAAAATTTGGGATAACTTTCTTTTAAGATTTTCAATAGTTTTTTGAAATTTGTGAAAAAAACATCATATTCATGAATTTTTAAAAATAAATTAACTACTAAAACTGAAAATGAAGTGAAAAAAAAACAGAAAAAAACAGGTATTTCGCTCGCTCAGAATTCTTTGGTGTCTATGTTTTTCAGTTACTCCATCGTTACAAAATTTATAGTGCATCTTATTAACTTTTTTTATGTTTCTTGATGTTATAGTTTGTTTTAAGAGTTTGGACGCAGTTGTTCTGATCCCCGGCTAACATGGGCTCAGGTGAACAGTAAAATCAAAAATATTTTTAAAAATTCTGAATTTTTGTGTGTAGAACTTTAACAAATGTTTGATAGCTTGCCAAAAAAATTCATAACCATATGACGTTGGTGTAAAATGTGGCAAAAAATTGATGCCACAAAATCTTATTTTCAAACGCATTTTGGAGCATCAATTTGTATTTTTTTGCCACATTTTACATGAATGTCATTTGATGATAAAATTTTGCAAGTTATCAGAACATTTGTCAAAGTTCCATACCAAAAAAAATTGGAATCATTTTATTTTTTATTTTTTTACTGTTCACCCGAGCTCATGTGAGTTTGGGATTAGAACATCACTTTCGGTTTTAAGAAATAGAGTCGCAACGAGCCAATACATGCAACAGTAGTTATGACCAACGGCTCCATGAGCCAATGCTGGAATAAAACTAAATTGTTTCTTGTAAAAAAAGATTCAAAAGAAAAAATGAGCATAAAATGGTACACATCAATGCCAATGAGAAAAAACATGGTATGCAGTTGTTTGTTCGCTTCCCTAGTCTACAACGTCGGTCCGTGAACAATGGAAATGGCCCACCATGTTTTTTGGTCGAGTTAGAACGGAGTAGAACAGGGCTAACTCTTTTTAGTTCGCCCTTTCTTTGTGAGGGACTAAAGCTTACCTTAAAGTAAACGAAATCATAATTTTAAACCTAACAAGACTAGTGGTTTGACCAGAAAAAACTAAAATCGGCGCCTTGTATGATTTTTTTAAGGTGTGTTGCTCTTTGCTAGTTTGTCTATTTTCTGTGTACACTCTGAATTTCATTTATAAAAGAAAATCTACTACCAAAACTTTAACATTGTGCATAACTGGATTATATAGAGCATCCTTAGTTCGACAATAGGCTAAATAGTGACCTTCACTACAACGAGTGTACATGCAGGTGCGTCGAGGAGTTGAATAGGTAGCATCTTAAGCTTATCTATGGGTATTTTTATTTCTTTTCTCTTTTGATTTTGTATTCCCAATTGTCAACCCCTTCAGTTCTCAGTATGAACCTCTATAAGCTTGGTCTGATACTCCAATGTCCTGGCTTTTCTTTTAGTTTTCTTATCGATACCATCATGGCAACAGTTTCCTTATATGCCGAGTAATTTGCATGTTGATGAAGCCAGAGCTTGGAGGAGACCATGGACACAAGATCCAAAGCAAGACTCTGTGCCTAAAGAGCGCTCTCCATGAGTGATTATGCCTGCACAAAAAGTTGTTGTGTGTTCGAGATGACGAAGTGCACATATGAAGACCCAAGTCCTGCAATCTTGGTAGAACATGCAGGAGGAGAAATGGCAGAGTTTTGCATGTTCCATGGCCCTTTTAGGATCCTTGTCCTGTTAATAGAATAAATGATTTTATAAGGAGGGTCTTCCCTCAGCGAGTCTTTCGGGTTGCTTGTTTGGCTCTTCAATTGCTAGAAATGCATTCTCTCCATGTATGATCCACAAAGGATTTGTATGCTTGGATTGTTTATGTATTTCCAAACCATCCACAACACCGTAAGAATAAATTCTAGAGTTCGCTCTTGGTAACAAGTGCGGAGGAACTGATCGATAGTATCTGGAATGGTTGTACATCCTTGTTGAAGAAGTCCATCAACCCTTAGACATAAAATAGAAACAAAAGCAACCTTTGCATATTGAAAAGAGAAGAAAAGATGTATGTCATCTTCCATTTGGTTACATCTTTTCCAATGAACATCATTGTGTTTTGAATGGGTCATGCCTCTTTGTCCAGTTGTAATAACCTTCCTTAAGAGACTCAAACCAAAAGTTTGACCCTGGGAGGGATATGCTTGCACTTCTAGGCTGCCAAAGTTACATTTCTTGGTGATTCCTTAAAACTACATTGGTAGCCGGATTTGTCTAAGCAAGAGAGAAGTCAAATTTTAATAAGCACTTCCCGATGAACAAATAACATTGGGTGGATGTTTCCAAACAACTATGTCATCATGATTAATCAAAAAGATAGGAATGGAAGCAAATTACAGTTAGCCTGACAAGTTCCAAGATTTCCAATTGGGAAGCCAAAGTTTTGAACTAGTGTTAGGATACGAGTAATTTTTATCCTGGATATTAAGATGACTACGAATGTGTTCGCAAAAAGGATACCACATGGTATTCTAAATATTAGACTTGTTGTTAGCAATTTGGATAGTGCAATTAGCACTAAACTGATCTTATTATTCAAGACTGAAATGTGGTAAGCAGGAGGACAGTTACCTTTCGGTTTCTAGAAAGAATTGTTATGAAAACACTTAGCCTTGAGGACTCGACAAATCGTACTTCCATATTTCGTATAAATTATCTAGGCGGAGGATATAAGAAGGCTTTCATTTAGTACAATTAGATCTTTAATTCCCAGTCATCCCTCTATCTTAGACCTGCAAGTTTTAGACCAAACGAATGCGCCTTTTCGAGTTATCATACTGCATTCCTGTCCACCAGAATTTTTGTATAATTGATTTCAGCTGAGTAATGCACTTCTTAGAAAACTAGATAACGTCCCATGCATTGCTACGATATTTTTTAGCAATGAACTTATCTAAAATAAATTTAGAATATATGAGTACTGTACCGCACCATATTTAGCCTAGAGGTAAATGGAGGGTGGATGCATGTTATATTGTCTTGTAAAATTCAACTTCAATTATTTATTGTTGAAAATAAAAATAAAAATTAATGAAATGGATGTGCTTGATGTTGTGGAGGGCTTGCATGCGGTGGAAAGTGGAAAGTTGAATGGTTGCATGATGCTTGATGATGTGGAGACTGTGCATGTGATGGAAAGTGAAAAGTGAAACGTTGATTTGTTGCATGTATGCGCTTGATGTGGATGACTTGCATGTGCATTTAAATGAAATATGGTATGTATGTGGCATATGTGATGAGATGGACAGGTTGCATGTTAAGATAAATGAGACAGTGGGAATGAACTTCTTGAATATATAGGATAGGATAGGAAGCAAATGAAGGAAGGAGCCACACACACAACCAAAGATGTAAACAAAACATAAACTTCCCATATATTATCAAAAATTGTAATAAATGAAATGCAATTATGAAATGCAAATTTAAAAAAAGAAAAGATGGAAATGAAAACCTTCTCATAGAAACGAAAAGAAATATAATTGTATTTTCTGGTGGAACTCCTAAAAAATGGAATTTCAGTATCTGGACATACATAAATTGCCCAATAAAAAACAAAATTGTATAGCCCACTTCAGCCGAGCCCATACTTTCTATTTAGGTCCTGTTTAGGGCACATCTAGACATGCTCAAGTTATTGCACATCTAAGTGACTCAATTAAACTAGAAAGAAAAAGACAAAAAGACAAAAGAAAATGCTTGCACGAATTTTGCCGTGAAATCAAAGACATAGGATGTGGATGTCAATACTTTTCATGAACGTCAAACTTCACAAACTTGATTTCGTATCCATGTCTGCATCGTATTTGCTCTATGTTTGTTTTCAGCAGTATTTAGTTCCATACTTTTTTAGCTTTCTTCATCGGTTTTGGTTGCCCCTAAAAATTACAAAAAAAAGTAATAACATTTTGATTTTGCTCTATTTTCATCCCTACACCTAATAACCCGAGTAACAAACCCTCCTAGACCTCTTGGCAGCCAAACTAGTGGCAACTGCGCAGGAACGAGCACACCTTAAAAAATGCTATTATAAAAATTATATTATCTCCATCCATAATATAGTGCATATTAATTTTTGTGAACGTCAAAATTCACAAACTTTAATCAAGTTTGTAGAGAAATTATTTATATTTATGATGTCAAGTAGCCAGGAGGATTTTCTATCAGTAGTTAACACAGAACCTGTTTGAGAATTTGACGGAGTAGAACTTCCCAAAAGTCATGAAAAAACCTTGTAAGACTAAGACTGTAATGTAAGATGATCTAGCAGAGCGGTTGATTTTTTTAATTTATAAGCCCTGGAGAAAAAAAATAGTTGTGTTCATATATACTCCATCCGTCCCAAAATAATTGTCGCTGTTTAGTACAACTTTGCACTAAATCACCGACACTTATTTTGGGACTGAGGGAGTATGTCGCAGTGAGCTGAAATGTTTGTAATTTTTGCCAAGGGAACATAAACTCATATTGGTAACTTCTACACCGTCAATACACGCTATATGAAAAAATATTTTAGGTTGAATCTAATGATGTTGAATTGGTACTCTAGAAGTCAATAAAAAAGGACGTCAATATCTGGCGATCGATCACCAACGAAGGTGGTCTTGGATCGTTCGCCCGATCCCTCCTTTCCCATCGAACGTTTTAGTTCGCTACCAGAAGAAGGATCACCCTGTGAACGTTTATGTCCTGTCGATCGAGCCCAGTCAGCATAGCCTATCCTAGGCCAGAAAATCAGCCCATGTGTCTTTAGGATAAAACGTGCCATCAACAAAAAAATGACATGAACCCAAAAGAAAAAATGCCATGATAAAAAAGGTGCCATCTCTTAATAAACAAATAATGCCATCTAATATTGAAGGGATGCCTATATTCAATGTTTGCACAACTTGCCAATTCGTCCCATACTTTGTGTCGGGCAAATAAAAGACCTTTCTAGCCTGCGTAGCCAGAATCAAAGAATCGTCCTTGTACCACATACTTCCAACATTTATGCTTTCGAAAAAACCATTATTTTTAAGCTCAGTCTTCTTTCCATCAAGTTTAAACCAGTCACATTTAAACAAAACAAATGACCTGCCGTCCAAGTTGTAGTCTAACTGAATGATCTCTTTCAAGGTTCCATAAAAAATTTATGAGCTTACGGTCATGTTCACCTTCAGTCATGACTCCACTTGGACGGCACCTCTTGACCAACCTCATCCCGCATCCTTATCACTGTCTGGCACCCGTTTTCTCTTTAACACATCTCTGAATATTCTATATAGTAAAACATATTAGTCAATAGATCACATAAGTATAACACAAATGCATCATAAGTTAGTTCAACATACTCGATATATTTCTTAGCTTGATCACAATTGTTCAACACATACCACACCATCTGATCAAATTCTTTTTTCTCAAGTACATATTCATAATCAAATCCTGAAGTAAAATTAACTCCATGTCCAGAAATGTCAACACCATAGGCTTCTTTATCTGAAAGACCTATATTTCTTGGGTTCCGATTAAATATTGTTTCAACACCACCCATGTACTTGGAGCAAAATGCGAGGCACTCATCCGCAACATATGCTTCAGCAATCGAACCTTCTAGTCGTGCCTTATTCCTCACATAGTGCTTTAAAGTATACAGCCTTCTTTCAAGTGGGTACATCCAACCATATTGTACGGGACCTCGGAGCAATGTCTCTTCAGGTAAATGTACATCAAGGTGCACCAACACATCAAAGAAAGTAGGGGGGGGCTTTTCTCAAGCTTTCATAAAATTATAGGGATTTCTTTATCCATTTCAGCCAACACATCCCTATTAATAGTTTTGCTGCATAGTTCCCTGAAAAACTTACCTAACTCATCTATTGCTTGATATATATATCACTGTCCAAAAATCCTCTCATGCCAGCATGTAAGACACTTTGCAGAAGAATGTGACAAACATGTGTTTTTAGGCCTTGTACCTTGACCATCAGCACATGTACATCTTGATATGTTGGAAGCAAATCCATCCGGAAACTTTAAATCCCATAAAATTGGACAGGTGGACGATCATTTTCGGTTTCCACACCATACAGGCGCGCATACGGGCGCGGGTGCCCGTATGGAACGTCGTCTTTTGCTCTGCCTTCGCGCAGACGACTCTTGTTGATTCCTTGTTCTTCCATTCTCACACGCGATTTCTTTCCTTTTTAGCGCATTTTCCGTGGAAACACATCAAAGAGAAGATTTGTGGAATCCTTTACATTCATTAGTCATTAGTAACAATATCGGAGTGAATAGATCTTTTTAAATGAAATATCTCGGTTTAAACAGAGGTGGATGAGTGCAAAATATCACTCATCAGCGGGTATCAGAGCCGGGTGGCCCTTCATCGCCACCACCACCCCGTCCACTGCCGGCTTGGTCACCATCGTCGCGGGGCGCATAGCATGTGTTTGACAAAATGTGTAAGCCAAAAGTAAGTTTTACTCTAATATATATAGGAGATCCGCTAGGTCCATCCAAACTTAGTGAATAAGTCAGTATACCCCACTAAGGATTTATCCACTGGATACTCAACTATTTTTAGGGGATCGGTTAGAAATGCCCTAAGCTCTCTATTAAGGCACAGACCCCTGAAACGGACATGACGTTCATCTCTGGGCCGGTTCAGACAGCTGTCCGGATGTTGATATGGACACCGGTGATCCAAGGCTAGCCACAAATGTCCGGTCACATTTCAAATATAATTTAACAAAAAAATAAAGTTGATGTAAATTTAAGAAAACTCAAACTTAGACAATTTTTACATGAAACTGGATGAAATAAGTAAAACTAAAAAAATAGCTAAATTGACGATGACCTTGTACGCGTGGCCGGGGCTTTGTGCGGAGGTGGGTGGCATCAATTCCGGCAGCTGCAGCTTTGGACCGGCATAAATGCGGCGCGAGAAGTGGTGCATCCGTTGGAGCGATAACACATGAGGGTTTTGGGTGGGACTTGAGTGTTGGACACTTACATGGGAGCGGTCCAGACGCCCGCAAAGCTCCCAGTTGCTTCTGGTTTATGAGAAATTGGACGTTTGGACCGGTCCGCGACGGATGGGGTGTCGCATTGGATGGTAAAATGCGTCCGAACCACTCGGTCCAGATAGATGCAGACAATTTAAGGGTCCACGTCGCTCTTGGGATGGCGGCTTGCTCTCCACGCACCTGGTGCACGGGCTCAGATGGGCTAGACTGCGGTTTTTTGAGGACAACGTTGTTTCGACCCGGGGTTTGAAGCGGTAGTGACAACACTTGGGACGACATGACCAAGGTGGAATAGGTGCGGGCGGTGAAACTGTTCGACATGGTGTTGCAAAATGAAAAAAATGTGCGGTACCGCTAGCTACCGGCGATGCTCTAGCCAAGCCGCTATGTGAAGGCCAATCGGCAGTTCATCCGGCAGGAACGGGCGACGACCAACGCGCTCTTCGACGAGGTCGAAGCAGAGATGGACGTGGAGGAGCCAGAGGAGCCGGAGATGCTGCTGCCTCCCAAGTACCCGGTGCCGGGCACGGAGATAGTGGACATCTCCGACGAGGATTAGGATAGTATAGGTTATTTGATCTACGTAGTGCGTGGACTCCATCATTTGCATGCTTTTGTATGGATTTAAGGTTACCAGTATAAGGTATCCAAATACAGATGAGGAAATTTGAGGCCTGACCGGTAACTGTCCGCGGACGTGCCCGGTAGCGCCCGCGGGCTTTTGAGGGGTCGGATTTGCTACCCGTGGATGTAGATGCTCTTAAATTTGTCTATATACATATATATATATATATATATATATATATATATATATATATATATATATATATATATAGGTAAAATGTTTGAAATATATATAGTGTTAGATACATCTGTATCTAGATAAATATAAGACAAGCTTTTTAGGATGGAGGTAATACTTCAGGGTGTGCATACCGAACCGAAAATCGAAAGACAAATAGACAAAAAATTTAGTTTTCTAGGTGTGGTTTCAGTTTTGAAATATGAAAAGCATTTGCATTTCATTTTTTTGTTACATACTCAAAAACCATTTGATTAAACCAAATTAACCAAAATTGATTTTTCTTTGTCGAAAAGTGTAATGGACAGCTATAGTATAGTACTTTCTAGCCCATATACTGTTTTGCGTTTACATGATTAGCCTGACTGTCCATTCTTTATCCTTTTGTAATTGATTTTTCCTCATTACGATATACTCTATCCGTTCCTAAATATAAGTTTTTTTAAAGTATACAATGCGGACCGCATTGGAATCCGCATTGAAATATGTGAAAAGACTTATATTTAGGAACGGGGGAGTATATCATGTATTTACACGCGGGGAAATAAGTGTTGACTAAAAAATGTGTGTCAATTTTACTTAATATGGTTATAACCGAAACCGAACCGAAAGTAAATTGTTATTATCATAACCGAACTGCATCTACGTATAATAAAACAATATAACCCATAAACCATATAAATCGAACCGAATCAAACAAAAAAACGAATGCACACCCTGAGCTAATAGAGTGCTCGGACAGAGCAATACTAGAGCCCTTACGGCCGAGACGGAGCATTAGGCGAGAAGAAATCGCAGCAACAAAAGAGAATCGTGCTGATTAACTAATCACTGTTTGGGCATAATACAAAACCCCAGTTTACAGGCTTTTGACAGAATTCATAACCATAGTTTATCGGAAAAGAGTGTATGCAGAGCAACTAAACTTCCTACGGGAAACACCAAATGGGCGGTGAGTACGAGGACAGGTACTCCGGCCTTGCCACATACAAATGGTGGTCAAGCGGAGGCCACCCAAAGGCACAGTGGTTATCCCGGCTGTACTACGTCCTCTGCTTGGATCATGGACAAGTCCCGAGCATCCCTCTCGTCCAGGTAGTGAATGCATTTGCACACGTTCCTCATACCAGCAGGGAGGTGGTCAAGGTCAATCGACCTCGAGCAGCCCCTCCCGCAGTGGTGGAGCCAACATTTCAAGTTTGGGTGTACAGATCTCAAAAAAATAATTTTAGTTTCTCATATTGCCCCGCTTCTCTTGATACATACATATTTTATACTAAAAGTTTATACTTAATATACTGTTGTGTTAAAGAGTATACTTTTTTTAATGGAAGGAGTAAATTTCTTAATTGCTTATTGGCATACTTAACAATATTATATAATTATTTATTATATGTTTGTATTGTATGTCATTGAAAAATACTTAAGTGTTGTGCTGAATTTAATTCATGCTTTCTAACAATTTTTTATTTTTTTATAGTTGTCTAATTTATGTAGTTTATACATATGTGTGTCAGATATCTCCAAAACATATGGTTTCACAAACATTGTAACAGTGGTTCTATTATATGGTTAGAAACATATATCTGTAGAAAATTCTAGAGTGCAATATACTTGTTTCTAGAGCACCCGTGTACAAATTTGACAATGTATTTAATAATATATGTGAGGGATACACAACGTTTTTGGAGCACATTCTTCTCAAATTAATTACACTACTTACTATTCTGTTCTTGAACCAAAGTTTCCAAGATGTGTTGTGGCTAAAGTTCTTCACAAAGTGCTACTAATGCTCTTTTGCATGATTTAAGTTTAGAGTTTTCCTTGAAAGATCTTGGTGATCTACACTTCTTCCTAGGGATTGAAGTTAGGAAGATTCAAGATGGCATAGTACTGAACCAGGAAAAATATGCTACTGAACTTCTAGCTCGCATGGGGATAAGAGACTCAAGCCTTCACCCACGCGGCTGTCCTCTTCAGAAAAACTCTCAGCATTAATTTGAAGGGGAGCCACTCAAGGAAGAAGAAAATACAAAATATAGGAGTGATGTGGGAGCTCTACAGTACTTGACACTGACACGGCCATACATATACTTTGCTATCAATAAGGTTTGTCGGTATTTGCATGCACCTATGACTACAGTGGACAATTGTTAAAAGAATTATATGATATGTAAAACATACTATGAGTTTGGGTCTTTCGTTCAGACGCTCTAATTCTACTCTTGTTAGTGTCTTTTCTGATGTTGACTAGGCAGGATATAGTGATGATAGAAAGTCAGCTGGTGGCTTTGCAGTATACTTTGGTTCATATTTCCTCGAGTGTGAGAAAACTAGCTACAGTGTAAAGGTCAAGTACAGAAGTTGAATACAAATATTTAGCAAATGCCATTTCTGAAATCATGGAAATCATTGCAACATAAGTTGGGAATTAAGCAAAATTGTATCTCCTATCTATGGCGTGATAACATGGGAGTAACTTATCTTTCCGCTAATCCAGTCTTTCATGAAGAACAAAACATATTAAAATTAATTTTTTTTAACGTGAAAGAGTTGCAGCAAAGAAGTTGGACATACGGTTCAATCCTTCCAAAGAACAAGTCGCGGATGGTTTCACTAAAGCCCTGGCGGTCAAGCCATTTGAAGAGTTCAGGAGGAATCTTAATTTAGGATAGTTGGGATTAAGGGAGCATATTAGACATACTTGTTGTACTCTCATCTGAATATCTCTAGCAGATCCCGTATACCCGTCCCGCAAAAATCGGTTTAAAGGATACCGCAAAATGTTTTTTCACATTTTTACGGTATGACTTTTGTTCCATCAGAACAGATCCCGTAAAATATTTTATGGTCCCGATGAAATTGCACAAATACCCCTAAAAAGTGAACGTTAAATTATAATTGGATCCGCGTGCGTCGCCATGGAGCAAGACAGGACCACGGGGGAGGACACGACGAGCAGATAGCAGTTCGCGGTAGCGGCAGCAACTAGCTAGCTCGCGACGGCGACGGCATCGGCGTAGCGGCTGCTAGCTTGCTCGCTCGCGGCGGCGGCGCAACGGCTTCTAGCTAGCTTGCTCGCAGCGGTGGCACAGTGGTTGCTAGCTAGCTAGCTCGCTCGTGATGCAGCGGCAGCTAGCTAGCTAGTTATCTCATGGTGGCGACACCAGCAGCAGTAGCTTGCGGGCGACTGCGGCGGCGGAGACATGCGGCAGCTCAAGTGCGGCCACGGCGGCGGTGAGATTTGGCCGGAGTCGAGCTCGGCAAACCATGGATTCGGCTGCGAGGAAAACGGTTAGGGCCGAAATTTCCCTCCCGTCAAAGGAAAGGGGATCCTTCAAAACAGGGTGAAATCCCATAGAGATAGAGAAATTGGGCTCGCGGATGGGGATCCCATAAAATATTTTAGGGACAACTGAATTTGGAGTATCTGTTCAGACCAGGTTTACGGGATGGATTTCGCAAACCAACGGTTATTATAATGGACGGTCTGATTTGCAGGATCTGCTAAAGATGCTGGACATGTCCATCATCTTGTACGCCACGACAAGGCTATTTTGCCCAATATAAATATACACCACGCAGCTCTCTAAGGAGAATAGGAATGCTTCCACCTGACATCGAGCACTAACCTCTCGTACCAAAATGACAGCTCGCAGTCCAACCGGCACAAGCAAGGAACACCGTACCATTCCTTTTCTTTTCCTTAACGACACGCCAAAAAAAAGAAAGATTCAACGCAGCATGCATCCGGCAGCAAAGCAAAGCAGCCTAATAAGCTGGAAACTGAGCTTTAGTTACTCAAAAGAAGAAGGAAGTGGCTCTCAATCCGATACTCGAGAGCTGAAACAAGCAAGGTACTACTCCCCATGGAGCATATATTCTCAAGACACATTCAGCAACATCCATGAAGAGCATCGCCTATATATACTCCTCCTTTGGCAAGCTAATTAAATATCCTCCGCACGTAGGTCATCTCAGCCAGGACATAAATATTGTACTCCCAGGCTGCGCACCACGGGGCTGCAAATCTTGGTGCCCTCAATCGCGCGGCCGCTTGTGTGAGTTTCTAAATCCTAACTAGGCTTTATTTATTTATTTCTTATATCAAGAATAATTTTTCTAGATGGAGCTCTGCTTTGGGTACATCACCCTTAAAAGTTTACAGGAACCTTAAAGTTATTTAAAAAGGCTATCACCATATAAACCTGCAGATCAAATTTATTGAATATAGGTTGATTTGGATACACAAGACAATATTACCCTTTTTGATTGAAAGGTAACTTCTAATCTTCACCTCTAATCTGCATCGAAATCTGTAAACTTTTCTGGTGGTGTACCAAAGGAAAGTTCTCCTGTAGAACTTTGCTTTGGTACAGTAGATACGTATTTTTTGGTCTAAATTACGCAAAATCACGCTTCACCCGAAAGTATAAATCGTTAAGTGTTCAAGTTTCTTCATAGAACATGGAAATGGTCCTTCCGAATTTGTTACATACCAGATTTTCTTGTTCATGAAACATGGAAATGATGTTCCTCTAGAACTTGTGACAATACCAGATTTTCTTGAAAGCTAAGCCCGTATGGTCATTTGACTATGGTCAAATCCGTAAACTTTCTTCATAATAAGAAATCCTCTTACCCTGGTTTCGAATGCTGCATATTTGTGATGGTGTATACTCCCTCCATTCCAAAATAAATGACTCAACTTGGGTCATCTATTTTGAAACGGAGGGAGTAGACAATTGCCTCGACAACCAACTTGTACTAATGTTCAAATTTGACAATCAGGTCAACATATATAATGGGCGGAAATTCTACCCAAGTGTGCTCCACCGATGAAATGGCTTTCTTCATCAAGCACGTGAGATGGGTGGTCTTGCGTCTCAATGCTCTCCTGGTGACTAATGCCATCTTGATGGCAGTCATAGCCGGGTTAGGCACCTATGGGCATCACTATCGCCACCATCCTTTGATCCGCTTCCTCTACCTAGGAGCCATCACCTTGTTCCTACCCATTGTATCTGATGTCGTCTCCACCATCCCAAATCCTTACACCATCACTGTTTATCCAAAACACGACCGAGTCATATTATCAAACTGTGAAGCAGACGGCCATGTCTTCCTGGTCATATTGTGGATCGGTCTTGTTCAGATCGTTGGTGCCAACGCCACAACAATAGTGGCCAGTGATTCTAGAGAAGGTCGAAGCATTGCACCCTCTGCAGTGCAACTTGTTAAAGCAATCTGGACTTCCTACCTGGCCTACATGATGATAGAATCAGGCCTAGAGCCATATGGATATAATGTCAAATGGTCTCAAGATCGGCAGCTTTCTCTCCTAGATATTCTCCTCCTTGCACTACCATATGCTCTTATTTTGTCCAAATTGCTTTTGAAGTACTATGCATGGTACAAGGCCTCGCGATCATTAGCGTTTGGACGCAATCCGCGCCTCATTGTTGGATACATGGAGAAGCTACAAGTAGGAACCCATTATGCTGAGTTGGCAATAAGTGAGCATGATGTACCTCCTCCACTCATAGTTATGGGAGAGGACACTGTATTGGTAGAGAAGCAACCTCATGGTTACAGCCTGGCAGGGATGAACATCAACAATGGCTTACTGACCATCGACAGAGTTTGGCAGTTGGATGACACATTATTGCTTTGGAGATCAAAAGATTTGTGCCTTGCATTCGCATTGTTCAAGATGCTACGGTGTCGGTTTGCAAGGTACACAATTAATGAGGCTGGCTTTGCGAAAGCCAGTAACTTTATACGGCATGTGTTGCTCGAGGATAGTGATGATGAAAGGGTTCTTGGCTTGATTACAAATGAGCTTTCGTTTCTTCATGATTACTATTTTTCATATCTCCCAGTCACTTATTCAGAGAGTTGGCTACCCTTCTTGAGTGTATCTATTTCACTCTCAAGCATCGGCTACTGCTTATTTGTCATCACCTTTTTGGTAACAACTTTCCGAGGTTACAGTGCTCTAGATTATGAGCAGATTTATTGTCATCCGGTACACTGCCATCCTGTATCCGGTTCTACATATACGTATAGGAGTGAGAGTAAAGCAGAGGTGAGTTTTGGAAGATTGTTGTTTGACTTTTTGCCAGTGTGTCTACTTGGGACACTAGGTGTGCTTGTTGAAGCGAGGGAGATTGCTTCTTACATCTGCTCCAACTGGACTAAAGTAGCCCTGATTTGTGGCTATGTAAAGCATACTTCTTGGCAGCAATCTCCGACGATCCGTAAATGCATTGGCCATGTTCTGCACACCAGGTGCAAGCTCTTGGATCGATGGGAGGACAAGATGTACCAGTGCTCAATCCTAGTTCTCCACCCAAGTAGAAATCCAATTGCTCTTCTTCGACGTATCCTTCATCTGCCGGACCTGAAGATGAAGATACCAAGAGCAGTGAACGCCGCCGTCCTCGACGTGGTGAGAATGAACCAAAGAAATAAGCTCAGAAACAATGGCGCAACACCTCGACAGCTGCAAGTCGGCAGCGACCTCCTCTGGACATTCCATGAAGCCAAGGGCGCAGCCGATGCCATGCTCGTGTGTCACGTTGCCACAAGCATCCTTGTAATGACAAGATCACGAGAGCAACTTCCCTCCGACCATGAGATCGTCGCCACTCACCTCTCGCGATATTGCGCCTATTTGGTGGCATGTTGTCCCAAGCTCCTTCCCGACGACCACGTGTGGTGCAGGAGCTTGTATAAGGCTGTCAAGAAGGACGCTGGGCGTGTCCTCGCCGGCCACGACATTACGGTGTCGTCGTTGGAAGCGGAGCACCGGCGGCTGGTGGAGCTGCTGAGGGCACGGTCCAAGCACCAGGTCCTCAAGGATGGTGCGGAGCTCGGGCAACGGCTTGCTGAGCTGCCGGAAGGAGAGGAGGTGGCGTGGAAGGCCCTCGCCGGCTTCTGGACGGAGATGATCGTCAGCGTCGCCGCTACTCGTGACAACATCGACGAGCACGCGGAAGCCGTTGCCCGGGGCGGGGAGCTGGTAACTCTCCTCTGGGCGTTGCTGGCCCATGTCGGCAGCGTCGACGACTACACGGCCGCTGCCACTCATGGTGCTCCCGATGTTGTTTAATCGTGCTATGTGTGCACTATGCTGTACTTGCTCTTCATTTCAATTGGTTGGGACCTTGAAATCCGTTACGTGCAATGCTCTTTTTAGTGTTTTCTAAGTGTTCCTATTCATTGTGATTGTGATCTCCTGGATGAGCAGTATCCAAAATCCGTCGATGACTTCTTTGTTTTGCTCATGATCCCACTTGTTCCTTTTCTAAAAAAATGATCCCACTTGTTGTTAAGTTTGTACGGTAATGAAATGATTGTCCTATCCATAAAGTATCTCCCTGCGGTGCACAACTCCAGTATCCACGGTAGGTGATGACGAGACCCCCGGAGCCACCCCCGCCCCTGCGGTGGTCGGCGACGTTCTCGTCGGCTCCTCTCGACGGCAGGACGGACTGGCGCCCCGGAACCCTCTTCCTCGACCAGCCACACAACTTTTCTTCCTACGGGATGATGGAGGGAAGATCGTAGAGGGAAGACTACTGCGAGAGAAGGAATGGATCTCGCCTGGAACTGAGATGGTGCTATTGGACTGCCTCATTCGCGTGGGCCACCGGGTGTTCCCGGCGCGGCGCAGGCTCACCTTGGCGCCGGGGGCCATTGATCCTAGCTCTGATTCGGCGGCAAAGTCGCGTGCTGCGGGATCGCGTTTTGAGCACCTGGCCATGGACGAAGTCGCCGATCTGCCTGAAGCGGAGGGGGTGGCGGTCCAGGCGGCAAATATGGTCCTTTCAGATCATGATCAAGAGGGCGGTCCTTGGACCTCCGTGTCTCGCCGGAAGAAATCAAAAGAGGAGCTAGTGCAGGAATTTTGGAACGACGTCGGTTTTCCGACGCCGGCGTCGCGAGTATGGGAACGTCGGGGTTCCGCGTCCCCGGAGACATCGGCCGGCCAGGAGTGCCTCGGTTCGTCTCATGAGCCGTCCGCTCGGCCAGATGGAGCGCCGAAATCGCCAAAGCCGTCGCCGGCGACACCAAGGCAGCGCCGAGGGGTATGCATCAAGCCTTGGAGAGGGCCACTCCCCCGTCCGTGGATCACGCCGCCGGTGGCGCTGGCCGCATTCATGCCGGATGCGCTGGCTGATCCGTCATCTTTGGCGGAGCAAAGTCAAGGGACCGTAACGCTCGCGGCAACGCATGCATGCAACGATCATGCATCCGGTCAAACAACGCTTCGTCCCATGGGCCTTTTGCATGCTGAAGGGCCCAGTAAGGGCCAGACTGCTCGTTTGGGACGTACTATCAGAAGGGCCGACGTATTTCTTCGCCAAACGCATCTACGCCCTAATACTGCCTCCGTCTGCGCGTACTTTCGGACTGCGCCGCCAACGTACGCTGCTGCCTGCGCCGGCCATCGCCGCAGCTCATGGCTGGCCGGAACGGCAACGCGCCTAAGGGGCCTCCTCTGGCCGGAGTTGCGACGCCGAACCCCGGGCCACCCGCCGGATTTGGTGCTGCTGCCGGACCCTTCCGTTTCGGGGCTTCGTCGTCGTCTGCCCATCCTTCCGGCCAGCGGGCTGCTCTGACAGCGCCGGCACCGGTTGTCTTTGGGGCCGGCAACGTGACTGCGCCGGATGCTACTGCTCGCCGCAACAAGACCAAGCGCAAGGGGGGCGCCGTGATGCCGCTGCTGCCGGTGCCGTCCCCCCGGCTGCGCGACCTCCGCCGATATTCCCGCCGCCTGCTACTGTGCCCGTCCCCACCAAGCATGTTCCTGAGGCTCGAGACACTGCTCCGGTGGTTGTGCCCTCCGCTGAAGCCACTGGACGTGGGCCGAAAGGAAAACGAACTGGTCTTTGGTGTTTCAAATGTCGTTCAGATGATCATCTTTCCAAGGACTGCACTGCGATTCATTTCTGTCACATTTGTGACAATTACAAGCACCCTTTGCATCGGTGCCATGTGCTTAAGCAACCGAGGCCTACCGCGTCGCTCGGTGGATGTGGTTTAGTTAACGCTATGTTCCCGCAGTTGCCGGACTTGCTATTCAAGGAGCACCTTGCACCTCCAACCCTGCCGACTGCTTTGGTTACGATCTCCGGTGGGTCTTTGTCCGCTGCTGTGGTTGAGGTAGAGGTCGCCAAGATCACATCAATTCAGACAGCTTGGAAGTGGGAAGCCATACCCCATGGAGACAATGCTTTTTTAGTTTGTTTCCCGTCCGTGGAGGTTCTGAAGCGCGTATCAGCTTTTGAGTATAATGTCAAATCACAAGATTTGAAGATTGCTTTTAGTGAATGGAAAGTTGAAGAGGTTTCATCGATTCTCCCTTTGCAACCTGTTTGGGTACATGTCACAGGTGTCCCACCACCTCTCCGCCATTTTCTTGGTTTGTGGGCGGTAGTATCAGTCATTGGCGCCACGCAAGACGTTGACTTGGTTTGCTTGCGCCGTCATGGTAGTGTGCGCATCCAGGTGGCGGTCCACTCTTTGGATATTTTCTCCGAAAAAGATGGTTCTGATGAAGCCTCGGTCTCCTCGGATGTCTATATAAAGCTTAATGGGTATGCATTTCGGTTTGTACTGGAGGAGGAAGATTTTGTCCCCGACGTTGATTTTATTCCACGGATTTGGGAAAACCATGATGATGGACATGACGACGGCGCTAACCGAGATGAGGATATGCCTGATAGGGATGCTAACAAGAGGTCAAAAAGCGTCCAAGCTGTTGATCAAAATTCGGCGTCGGGGTCTCAAGTAAGTGTTGCGGACCCCATGCAGTCTACGCAACGAATAGTGCATACTGCTACTCTTGAATCATCTGTTGTGAGTCTGTCAGAGGATATGGATACACACATGCACGTACCGGTGGTGCAGGAGTCCATGGATGCATGCATACCAATGCAAGACGGGTTGGAGAAGGGCAGGTCCACAAGGTGCACCAATATGCATGTAACGGATGTTGCAAACGACTCGGCTGCCCACGTGAAGGCAGCAGCAGTTGTGCACGGGCCACCGGCGCAGCCAACCGCGGCGGTGTCTGTATGTTTCGCTCGGCACGCTGCCCCCACTTCAGCGCTGCTCCAGTCGGCCGTGCATCTGGCCGCGACACTAGCCGCACACAGTACTGTGCATGGTGCTACCCCGGCTTCGACGCCACTACAGCCGGCCTTGACTCCAGCCACGCATGCGACACTTCTTGCTTCGGTTGGCGTGCAGGATCCAAGATGTCGCCAACGATGGAGTCTCCAGTTCGTGCAGCCGTTGCTGTGGTGCCACTTGGCCCAGCGGCGGATCGTGCTAGAGGATCTTCTTCGGCATCTGATGCGGGCGTTCCGATGGGACCTGCAACGCGTCCCTCTTCACCAACCCTTGGGACGCTTCGGACGGCGCCTACTTTGCAGAGGACTACATCAACTACTCTGCTGAAGACTTTGACGGGGACTACGTCCGGAGGGTTGGCTACACCCCTGCGACGTAGTAACCGTCACTCCCTCAATGTTGATGGTTCTTCCTCAACTGATGAGCACTCTCTTGCGAAGGCAATGCGCCTCCAGGCTTCGAGGAATTTGGACCCCATGACAGGTGCCTCGTCCGCTCAGTCATTTCTATCTTTGTCTGATGACCATATTTCTACCAGTTTAAATAAAGTCGGTGTATCTATGGGAAATAATGATAATGAAATTACTTTGTCGGTACGAGTGCTTAAACATATGGAGATCGACCGCTTAAAGGTTTCTCCGAAATGTAAAACCACCATACCTGACCCCGAAACCGAGGAGGATGATGAAGCGGATGCCAAATATGATGGTCCGCTTATATCCCACTTGGTTGGAGGTTACGGAGGTTGGATTGGATGATGCAAGACCTGGGTCCATGTTTTGTGACTTCATGGTGTCTTCGCGGAAATCTAAATCGCACTCCTTTAAAAAGAAACAAAAACCGTCCAAGAAGGCGAAGAGTTCAACACAAACCCGAGTTCCACATGAGAGGCATGTTTTGGAATAGCAGAGGTCTCTCAGACTTGGCTAAACATAAACACGTCAGTGATTGTGTCCGGGAACACGGTTTGGATTTTATGGCAATTTCTGAGGCTGGCAAATGCGACTTTCGCCCGCATGTCCTCGATCACCTATCAGGTGGTTTCGACTACACATGGCATAGTCTACCAGCTCGTGGAAGATCTGGAGGAATCCTGCTTGGGATAATGACAACAACCATGGACTTGTTGGCTTTTTCGATCGGTGAATTTCATATAAAATTTCACCTGCGGAATAGAGCTGACAATTTTACATGGACTCTTGTCGCTGTCTATGGGGCTGCCCAAGATGAGCATAAATCTGCTTTCCTTCTGGAATTGGTTAACCTGGCTAAGAATAACCCGTACCCAATGCTTATTGGAGGGGACTTAAACATTCCGAGGTACCAGGAAGAGAAAAATAATGGCCGCTTCGACACTCATTGGCCTTTCCTATTCAATGCTGTGATAGACAGTTTGGATCTTCGGGAGGCCAGTATGTCGGGGCGTCAATTCACTTGGGTGAACAACCGATCTGTGCCGACATACGAGAAGCTCAATAGGGTACTAATGGATACCGAATGGGAACTGAAATTTCCTCTGGTAACCGTGCGAGCCCTAGAGCGTATCGAGGCCTTATCGGATCATGCACCCATCATTCTGGATTCTAACTCTACGAACCCAGCCACCCGACGCCCTTTCAAATTTGAATTGGGATGGCTGCATAGGGACGGATTCGTAGACATGATCAAGAATGTTTGGGAAAGGCCCGCTGTTGGTCATACACCTATTCAACGATGGATCTTTAAAATAAGAGCCATGGGGCGACACCTCTCTGGATGGGCAAAAAAAACCAACGGAATTTATAAAAAAGAAAAACAAAGGCTCTGTACCATCATTGATGACCTCGACAAAATTGCAGAGACGCGCACATTATCTCAGCAAGAGATTGAATTGAAAAATCAATCTAATGAGATGGTTGCCCGTCTACTACGAGAAGAGGAGATCAAATACTACTAGAGATCCAAAGCTGATTTCATTTTAATGGGTAATAGTAATAAAAGATACTTCCAATTGGTCGCCAATGGGCGGCATAGGAAGAAATGTATTTACAGTCTCCAACAAGATGACGGGAGGATCGAAGGTCAGGAGGAGCTCAAAAAGTATATCACCAAATACTACAAATCTCTTTTCGGAGCGCCGGCTGAAGGGAATTTCACCCTTGATGAGACCCGAACAGATGATATTCCACATGTCACGGTAGAAGAAAACGATATCCTAACGGCACCTTTCTAGAAGAGGAGGTGCGAGCTGCGGTGTTCCAATTTCCAAATGGAACATAACAAAGCTCCAGGCCCTGATAGTTTCCCTGCAGAATTCTATCAGAATTTCTGGGATATCATCAAGTCTGACCTTTTGGAGTTGTTCAATTGTTTTCATGCCGACCGACTTGACCTATTCAGACTTAATTTTGGCGAGATTGTCTTGTTGCCGAAGATTAAGGAGGCCGAACGGATTCAACAGTTCAGACCCATATGCCTCCTTAATGTCAGCTTCAAGATTTTCACCAAAGTGGCGACGAATAGATTAAACTCGGTAGCTGACTATGTTGTTCGGCCATCTCAAATAGCGTTCATGCAAGGAAGGAACATACTCGATCACCTATCAGGTGGTTTCGACTACACATGGCATAGTCTACCAGCTCGTGGAAGATCTGGAGGAATCCTGCTTGGGATAATGACAACAACCATGGACTTGTTGGCTTTTTTGATCGGTGAATTTCATATAAAATTTCACCTGCGGAATAGAGCTGACAATTTTACATGGACTCTTGTCGCTGTCTATGGGGCTGCCCAAGATGAGCATAAATCTGCTTTCCTTCTGGAATTGGTTAACCTGGCTAAGAATAACCCGTACCCAATGCTTATTGGAGGGGACTTAAACATTCCGAGGTACCAGGAAGAGTCCATGTAAAATTGAGTAGTAATCCTGCATGAGACCGTCCATGAGATGCACCGGAAAAACATGAGTGGGGTAGTATTCAAAATAGACTTTGAAAAAGCCTATGACAAGGTCAAATGGTCTTTCCTCCAACAGGCCCTAAGGATGAAAGGCTTCTCCGATAAATGGTGCAAGTGGATCCAAATTTTTTTAACTGGAGGTAGTGTGGCCATCAAAGTCAATGATGATGTCGGCCATTACTTTCAGACAAAAAAAGGACTACAACAGGGTGATGCTATATCACCAATGTTATTTAACATTGTGGCTGACATGTTGGCTATTCTGATTGAGCGCGCCATGCAGGACGGACAGATTACAGGAGTAGTGCCACATCTAGTGGATGGTGCTCTCTCTATTCTGCAATATGCCGATGACACAATTCTCTTTATGGAACATGACCTAGACAAGGCTAGAAACCTGGAACTTCTGTTGTCAGCGTTTGAGCAAATGTTGGGTCTTAAGATTAACTTTCATAAAAGTGAATTGTTCTGCTTTGAAGAAGCCGTTGAGGCAGCGGCCGATTATGCTGACCTTTTTGGTTATGCACATGGACAATTTCCAATTAAATATTTGGGAATACCAATTCATTATCGGCGTCTCACCATTGCGGAGTGGAAGCATGTAGAGGAACGGCTAAAGAAACGCTTGAGCAGCTGGAAAGGCAAGTTGCTCTCAGTTGAAGGACGATTGGTTTTAATAAACTCTGTCCTCACAAATATGGTTCTTTATATGTTTTCGTTCTTCCAGCTCCCAAAAGGGGTCTTGCAAAGACTGGACTATTTTAGGTCCAGGTTCTTTTGGCAAGGAGATGGTGAAAAGAAAAAATATAGGATGGCCCAATGGAGTGTGGTTTGTACGCCGAAAGACCAGGGCGGCCTCGGTATTCATGACCCGCAGGTCAAGAATGAGGCCCTACTTAGTAAATGGTTGTTCAAACTTCTTACTGAGGATGATGTTTGGCAAACCATGCTGCGCAATAAGTATATAGGCCAAAAGGCAGTGTCTCAGGTATATTGGAAACCTGAAGACTCACACTTTTTGGCCGGCCTAATGGCGGCAAAGAAACATCTCTTTCGCTTTGGGTCTTTCGCGTTAAAGGACGGGTGGGAGATTCGTTTTTGGGAAGACATCTGGCTAGGCAATGCTAGCCTCCGAGAACAATACACAGCCTTATACAACATTGCACGCGATAAGAATAATACTATTGCGCAAGTGCTCAGCTCATCCCCGCCAAATATTTCGTTCAGGCGGGATTTGATTGGCACCCGACTTATGTCATGGAATAATCTATTGTCCCGTCTGGATTCGATTATCCTGACACAAGGTCGTGATGTGTTTCGCTGGAACCTTACTACATCGGGGTCTTTCACAGTAGACCCTATGTATCGTGCACTCACGCATTCTGAGGTACCAGTGAGTAATAACAAAAAAAATTTGGAAAGCGAAGGTACCACTTAAAGTCAAAATATTCATGTGGTATCTCCGTAGGGGAGTTGTGCTAACAAAAGACAACCTCACACGACGCAACTGGTCGCGAAGTAAGAAGTGTTGTTTTTGTACTCATGACGAGACAATTAAACACCTCTTTTTTCACTGTAAGTTTGCGCGTTCTACGTGGTCAGCCATCCAAATAGCGTCAAATTTGTATCCGCCCACAAGTGTTGCCAATATTTTTGGTCATTGGCTGGACGGTATTTCAAATAGGTACAAAACGCTAATAAGGGTGGGAGCGTATGCCTTACTATGGTCGCTTTGGCTATGTAGAAATGATGTTATTTTTAATGACAAAAATGTTTCTCTTTTGCAGGTTATTTTCCGTTGTACGCACTCGCTTCGTACGTGGTGTACGCTACAACGAGCGGAGTACCAACCGCTGTTCAAGGCAGTGTGTACGCTGTTGGAGTAGGTGGCTATGGAGGTTTTTACCCAACATGGATGGCAGCATAATCTCCGGCTCGGTCCACCATCTCTTTCGACATAGGCATAGTGTCGGTCTATGGACTCTACTGTTGCCGAATTGTCGGTCTTTTATCTTTCTGTTTATCAGACTACCGGTGTTTGGATGTGTGCATCCTAGTTATGCAGAGGCCGGGTGATATTGTTAATGCTTTGTATCACTTTGATGCTACATTTTGAGATAATAAAAGCGCCCTTTATCGAAAAATCCATAAAGTATCGGTTGTGTGAAGGTAAATTACTGTTGTAGTAACTTGTAAGTTTTTTATAAGTGAACTGTTTTACAAACTTCTCATACGCGGCCTAGAAGAATATTGACAGTTATGCTACAGACACACCTTGGTAGAATACGCGGCTCAGTATGATGCAGACTAGAATTTGCACGATCCTGTTTTGCATAAGAAGGTAGAAGAGAGGCTTATGGCAAAGTTGCACATGGCTTGCGGGGTCCAGTGTTTCTTCTTTCGCTCTGCAACTTCCGTCAAGGAAATGAACTTCTGTCTCGATCTACTTACACAACATCTCTCATTCCTAACGTGTTAAAAAAGGTCAAGAGACACTAAGTGTGTGTGTGTACGAAATACCTTCGGGCTGGGGTTGAATAACCTTTCACCGCAGAAAACAAAAGACGTTGTTCATCATCTCATACACCTAGGGTATCTCTAACCGATCGCCTATAATTTAGAGGAGGATACGGCCTACTATCCTTTAGCGGGGATATTTGCTCCCCTAAAATAATGTTCTTTCTAACTGATTCATTAAAACGTACATTTGGCTCTGATCGATGGCGCTGAGCCTCTGAGCACAGGAAGGACCAAGAATGGGCCGGGTCTTTGACGGCGCCCGCCGCATGGCCGCACGTCGACTGCACGGATGCCGCCACGGCGCCTGAACTAGTGGTCGAGGCAGGAGAGCGTGTCGGCGGATGTGGGAGCAGAGCACGCCCAAGGCAGCTACACCCGTCCATGGTTGTCATGGCGACCCTCTTTGCTTGCCTTGCTGATCAGTAGCAGGGCACTGCTCTTCAGTAGCGTAGTCGTACACAACTTCAGTCTCAGCTCCTATTGCGAAGAAGCAAAACACCGAAAAGGAAGGCAACCTCGATACATCACAATGCTCAATCAAGATGAATGTCATAACATATTAAACAAGGTGTTGTTTGAGCTAATGCAACTAGCAGCAGATTAAATGAAGTTTATTTGGTGTGACCAGTCCGACCTGGCCACTGCCATGCCTTCCAGCGCCTCTTCGGAACGAAAAACATATATCTTCCAAGCGGTTGCAGCCGAGTATTTATTTATTTAGAGAAAAGACAAGAATGTCCGCCTTCAAATTAATAAAGCCATCAATGGAGTTGTTTTGGGTTGTGATGTATCCTGGAGTCTCGTGTGCTGGATGAACAGGGTGGTGTCTTTTGGTCCTTGTTGTGGGTGCTCTGATAGTTCTTTTGGGTTGTTTTGTTATGGCCGTTGTGGACTGGTGCCTGATGGCGGTGTCTGTAAGACTGGTGATACTTTGCGTAGGTGTTCGTAGTGCGGTTTTGGGTGACACTCAGGTTTTCGCCCCATGATCTGTTGTTCCTGATGACAGGCGCAGATAGTGGGTTTCCTGGTGTTGCCCCGAACTCGCTTTTTCCTCTTTCTCTCTAGCCTTGCTGGTTTCAGTTTCCGAGACTCTGTATTTTCGTTATGAAAGTAATGGAAAGGGGAAAAGCCCGGTTCGAAAAAATAAAGCCATCAATGGAATAGGATACAAGGGTGCTGAATACAAAGGCAAAAGGCTTGACAAAAAAAATTGAAAATTACATGCGCAGCTCGCTAGCAACCAAGCAGAGCAAAGTGACAGCAAGCAAGCACAAAGAGAAACCAGGATCAAGCTGCCGGAGAACTCGACACAAGCAGAGTGGCATAGCAGCTACAACCAGAACACGGCAGATCGATGGGAGCGAGATGATCCAAGCCACGTGAAGAAAGCATCGACTCAGCTACCCGCCTCCTAGGGCCACTGCCGGAGGGGAGACCACAATGTCCCCAATGATTCACCATGGCCTTCGAGCCACGCTGCATGTGGACGCCTTTGAAGTAGGGGTTGCGCTCATCGAACTCCGACTTGATGCGCTCCCAATACGTGTCGACGTTCTGGTTCGTGCCGGTGATCGGGTCGAGGCAGACGATCTTCCACACTTCGGCGAGGCACTCGTCTTCCTTCGACGCCCACTTGACGCGTGGTTCGCCGGTCCTGGCCGCCCACTAATTCTTTTTCCCTTTCCTCGCCGGAGCAGGCGTCGGCTCCTCCTCCTCCTCCTCCTCCTCCTCCTCGTCCTCCTCCTCCTCTGGCTCCTCCTCGCCGTAGTCGAGCTCGTCGTCCATGTCGCCGCTGAGGTCCATTGAATCTTCTTGGGCAGTGAACCCGGGGGAGGCGACGGCGGCAGCCGAGCCGGTCGTGATGATGTCGTCCATGTCGGCCTCCATTGCGTCGGGGTCGCCGAGATGCGACGAGGAGGCTTGTGAGAAGAGCAGCGCGCCACGGCGCAGAGGCAGCGTCGGGGATGATGCGTAGGCCGGCGGTGAGTAGGTGTACGGGGGTACTGGACGCCGGCGAACACGGGTGAGGGCGTGCGCTGGGCCGGGTGGCCATGTGGGAAGGTTATGTTGGGGTTGAACCCGCCGTGCGCGTCGCCGTCGGTGTAGCCAGGCGAGGGCGTGCACCCCCATGTGTGTGGCGACGACGAGAAGCCGGCCGGCGACCCGACGCTCTGCTGGCTCCAGGGCGCGTACGGGCCGTGGCCGACGGGCGAATTCATCATCCCCGCGCGAGACGCCTCTGCATGTTCCACCGTGTGATCTGCCTGCTCCGCCACGGCCACAGCCGCCGCCACCGCCAAGTCTCAGGCCTTCTTGGCGTTGGCCCTGTTCCGCCGGTCGGTGGTGACAGCCTCCCGGCGCTGAAGTTCCGCCTTCTAGTCGGCGTTAGACATATGCCCGGGGGCTTGGACGATGGCGCCCTTTGCTTCCTTTGCTTTGGCTGGGTGGCATTGGCATCGGTAGCGGCACGAGCGGCCGGATGGAGAGGGGAGAGGGAGGAGAACGGCGGGAGATGCCTTTAGCCTTGCAATATCACACTCTGTATAATATTATACAACGGAAGGAGGTTTACATTGCTACAGTATTACAGTCTTCCCCCTTGAGCATCCAGTTCAGGAGATCCTTACTGGGGGAGCAGTGGAACTCCTGGCTGCATCTTGTGTGAAGGTTAATGGATGTTCAACTTTCTGATCAACCTCACTTGTTTCACTGGAAATTAACTAGGAACGGGGTTTTCATGGTAAAATCTATGTACTTGGATCTGATTGATTCTGGCCCAATCCTGAGATCAATTCATATTTGGAGAATTAAAGTTCCGTTGAGAATCAAGATATTCATGTGGTTCGTTCACAAACAAGTGATACTCACCAAAGATAATCTGCTTAAGCACAGTTGGGTAGGCAGTTCATGTTGTTGTTTATGTGATAATGATGAAACAATACAACATCTTTTCATCGATTGCCCTCTCGCTAAGCTTCTTTGGCATACGATTCACATAGCCTTTAACATAAGCCCTCTAGTTAGCATCGACATGTTATTTGGGACATGGCTTACTGGAGTGGAACCAGTTACTGTGGGACCTATTCGGACAGGAATATGTGCACTTCTTTGGGCTATATGGAATTGCAGGAGTGATAGGATTTTTAACAGACATAATCTTCTGAAATTTCTTGCGGGTTATCTACAGAGCGTCCGCTTGGATCCGTACGTGGTCGTTACTCACTCATACGGACTCCAAGAAGCTTTTGGTTACTGGGTGCAACCAATGGGAGACGGTAGCACGGTCTATCTACAACCGGTTTGGATGGCGATGCACTAATAGGATAGAGTTTAGTCGTCTTGTCATGTTCATTGCTAGTTGTGGCTTTGTCTATTTATTTTGTTTTTTTGCTCCTTCGGCGAGTTGTACTGCAGTGTGGACCTTAGTTTGATGCAGAGGCCGGGGGCCTTTCCTCCTTTTCAAAAAGAAAGGAGTATTCTCATTTAAATCTATGTATGTAGCTTTGATAAACACTAGATCAATCCTAAAATCGCTTTATATTTTTAAAATTAAGGTGCCTTTAGATATAAAGGTCTTTATGTGGTTTGTGCACAAGGAAATTATCTTGACTAAGAACAACTTGGCAAAATGTAGATGAGAGGATAGTAAACAAAGTTGTTTTTGTGATTAGGACGAATCAACTCAACATCTTTTTCTCAAAGGCCCATTAGCCAAGTTATTGTGGCGTATAATACAAGTATCATTTAATGTATGTCCTTCTAATAGCATCTCGAGTTTATTTGAGGCATGGTTAAACGGGGTAGACCCAAAGACAATGGCACATATTCGAGTCGGAGTGTGGGCATTACTTTGAGCTATTTGGAAGTACCGGAATAACGTTGTATTTAACAGACACACATTATAAGTTTTTTGCAGGTCATCTTCCAGGCGTCTGGATGGACCCGTACATGGTCGTTACTCGGCCATGCGGAAGCCAGGGAGCATATGGCCTATGGGTGCAATCACTGGGAGACGGTAGCATAGGATACGTACAATCGGTTTGGATGACGGACCAATAATAAGATACGTGTTTAATCATCTTGCCCTATTTTCACAGGTTGTGCCATTTTTTTCATTTCATTTGACTTTACTTGCGATATTGAACTATGCACTTTGTTGTTGCTTTGCTAAATAAAAAGATTTGTGTGCATCAGTTGATGCAGAGGCGCGGGGTAATCATGCTTTTCGATGAAAAAGTATCTTATTTGTATGTGAAAGACAGTGTACATGAATATGTGAAGCAACTGGCGTACACTGATTAATAAATTGAATAAATTTTTATTTTGGCCGCCGTACCCTCTCATCGGAAGGGGTATGTTTTAACACCATTGATTCAACATACACTGAAGTAAGAAAAAATACAACGGGACGTCTCTTCGTGAGTCCTAGCTTGCAAGTTATGAAAAGCTCCTCTGCTTCCCATTGGCGTCGTCGCCGGTTCGCCCCGTCTCCGGTAGCCTTAGAGCCATAGCGGCGTGGTCAGGGCCGGCCCTGATGGGGGCGCAGGGGGGGCGGCCGCCCCGGGCCCCCATAATCTAGGGGCCCCCTCCCAGGATGCATGTACGTACTTGGCCCATTAGGCTATAGCCAGTTTCTCGTGGAAAGAAAAACGAGTAGCCCGGCTGACCAGATCCCAAGTAAAGGCCCAAGGAACGGGGGAAGGACGCAAGTCACGCAGTTTTTCCTCTGATCGTGCGACATTCCCGTGAACCATGATGCCTAATCGCCCAATCGTCGTCACAGGCTGCAGCGCTGGCGCAGTAGGGCATGTCCCAGCGGCTCCGGTGTCCCGGTCTCAAATCTCCAGCCTCCCGTGTTGGGGCCTCTCGCCCTCCCGCCTCGTGCTAGAGTGGGACACGGGAGCATCCAATCGAGGCGTCGATCCGACCAATCCGAGGTAAATGATGTATTCCCTACAGGTTAAGTACGTAGTAATCTGAAGTATTTATTTTCTGCAGATTAAGTACGTAATTTATTTTCATCCATAATCTGATGTGTTTTTCGTATTTTCATCAATGTATCATCAACTCCAAAAAATATGCATCTTGTAGCGAAAAGAAAAGGGAAACAACATGTGGTTGTCTTCATAGAATCACAGAGACAGGAGCTAGCTATTGACATTTTTTAAGAGTAATACTGACACATCAATGCGCCATGATGATGAGTTCGCAATAGTTGCCTTTTTTGTGGGGGTCAAGTTTGCAATAGTTGCAGTGGAGGAAGAACAACCAACTAATGGGAATTCTGAATCTGAGAAGCAAGAAGAAAATGTCGACACTAACATCAGTGATGACTGTGTAAGTGGCTCTCCGTACGTAACTAATTCGTTGGATGCACATTTACAGTCTCTTAGTGTTCATGAACATCTAATTTTTACTTTGATATTAAAACAAGAGATTATTTCCTATGTTAAGGTATATGATCTTATTTCTGAATTGAAGATTATCAAATTGACTTAGTCATATGGCGTAATGTCTGCTATGGAGATTTTCAAGCATGTGAGAAAGGTTGATTGTTATCCCAATGTGTCCACTGTTTATTGCATCTTATTTACTGTGCATGTGATTGTCGCATCGATTGGACGAAGCTTTTCAAAGTTGAAATTATTGAAGAACTATTTAAATACAACAATGACTCAAGAGAGACTAAATGGATTGGTAATATTATGCATCGAGAAGAAAAATTATTGGGTGAGATTGGCATCAACCCCCTCATATTATAAGTGATTTTTTTTTTGCGGGTGATAATATAAGTGACTTTACATTGAGGAATGTGAAGAAAATTTTAAGGTAATATATTTAAATCATTTGACATGAATACTGCTTTTGGACGCGTACATATGTTTATTGGTAACATTTTATGTGCGTAAATTTTATTACTATTACAATGTTTATATTAAGGGCCCCGACTTTTAGTTTCGCCCCGGGCCCCCAAAATACCAGAACCGTACCTGGGCGTGGTGGATCCCGGCCTTTGTCAGTGGAAGGGCTCTGTTTTTAGATGTGTTTTGAGTTTTCTTAGGATTTGTGGCTCACGAAGACGAGACGACAGCGGTTTCCTAAAGATGTAATAAGGTTCTCCCTGCCTAGCCCCTGTCCCAGTGGTGTGTCTAGCATCATCGGTGAGTGTGTGGAGGTGTGTCACCGACGGATCTATCCTTGGTGGATTTGTTCGGATTTAGTCGTAGTTCATCTAGGTTGGTGCGTTTTTAGGTTGGCTCCTTCCGATCTACGCTACTCTTCATTGACGACGGTTGCTGTTCTGCTGTGATGGTCCTAGGGGCCTTAGCACGAAGACGGCGGCGCGCCTTTGGATCGCTTCAGTGTTTGTAGTCATCGCTAGATGGTTTACGTATCTGGATGTAATTTTTATTATTTCTGATGTTCGTTGTACCGTCAAGATCGAAGATGAACAGAACGGAACTTTTCTCGCAAACAAACGTAGACTGAAGTAAAATACTGTCTCAAGTTATATTTCATCTGTTCCAAGCAGAGCCTCGTTTTTCGGCTATCAGGCACGCACATGTCATGTCTGCCGCTCCCGAGATCTTATAGCAGAAGATTATTTATCGACTCTCAAACCAAAAATGGCAGCTAGCAGTCCGACCAACGCAAGCAAGGAACATCATTCCTTAACGACACACCAAAAAAGGACCCAAAAAAAAAATCAAGGCATCTTGCATCCGGGTAGGACCGTAGGAAAAGAAAAGCTGGAAACCGAGCTTTAGTCACTCACCGTCGCGTGCTCAAAAGAAGAAAGAAGTGGTTCCCAATCCAATACTCTGCAGCTGAAACAAGCAAGGTACTACTCCACATGGAGCATACATCCAAGCTAATTAAATATCGCTGCACAGCTTGTGCAAACTGGCTATCCATTCTCAAGACACATTCACTCCCAGCCAGCAGGAGCCAGGAGCTACTAAGGGAGGTGCACGTCTTGGTCCTCTCATCAATTGCCCGCCGCCTTTTATGTGGTAAATCCTAACTACCCTTGTTTATTTGAATATTTATATATATCAAGCATAATTTGGAGTGTTCAGTGTAATAATGTTTGTGAAAAGGCGGTATGGTCAAACTCGTCGAGTTTTGTCATAGCGATCAGAAACCATATTAACTTAAATTAGATTTGAAAGTGGTGTATCCGGGGATGCTACTATTGTATACGTAGACCATTGACCCAACCAAAGGCTCATATACTAATAATGTATAAATTTTAATATTAGGTCAACACACACGATGGGCGGAAATTCAAGAAACTCTACCGATTGCTCTACCGTTGAAATGGCGTTCTTCACCAAGCAGAAGGGAGGGTTGGTATCCCGTATCAACACTCTCCTTGTGGTAAACACCATCTTGATGGCAGTCATTGCTGTGATGGGTGCCTACCGGCATCGCTATCGCCACCATCCTTTGATCCGCTTCATCTACCTAGCAGCAACCACCTTGTTCCTACCCATTGTCTCCTATGTCGTCTCCGCCATCGAGAATCCATACAACGTCACCAATTATGTACTAAAGTACACAGTCATAACAGCAAAATGTGAAGCACGCCTACATGTCTTCTCAGTTATGTTGTGGATTGGTTTGGTCCAGATTGTTGGTACCAATGCCATTGCAACAGTTGCCGGCGATTATAGAGAAGGCCGAAGCATTGTTCCCCCTGCAGTGCAGCTTGTTCAAGCAATATGGACTTCCTACCTTGCCTACACCGCCATAGAATCAAATCTACATCCACCTGAATATTTTGGACGGTTTCCAGGTCCTGTTACTGATCCAAAAAAGGGAATTCTCGGGCTTGTTTATAAGCTTCCACCGTATGTTCTTATGTTACTACCGTATGTTCTTATCTTGGCAAAAATGCTCTTGAAGTATTATGCTTGGTACATGGCCAGGAGATCATTAGCGCTTGGAAGCAATCCTCGTCTCATTGTTGGATACATGGAGCAACTACAAGATGGAGTGCTCAATTGTGCCGAACTAGTAAGTGAGCATGTACCTCCCCCGCTTATACTTATGAAAGAGGATACTTTGCTGGTAGAGAAACAACCTCATGGTTATAGCTTGACAAGGATGAACAATAATGGCTTAGTGACCCTAGACAGAGTTTGGCAGTTGAATGTCACATTGAAATCGGGGCCAACAACGCAGCACAAAGACCTATGCCTTTCATTTGCAATGTTCAAGCTATTGCGGTGTCGTTTTGCGAGGTATAAAGTCAGTGAGGCTATCTTTGCAAAAGCCAATAACTTTATATGCCATGTCTTGCTCGAGGATAGTGATGATGAAAGGGTATTTGGGGTGATTGCACATGAGCTTTCATTTCTTAATGATTATTATTATACATCACTCCCGGTCTCATATTCAAAGAGTTGGCTACCCATAGTGAGCACATGCATTTCACTCTTAAGTATCGGCTACTGCTTGCTTGTCACCAACAATTTCATAATGGAGTCCCAGAGTAGTGAAAGTGAGCAGATTACATGTAGTGAGTTCCATTGCGATCCTCCATATATGCCTCAGGGTGGATCATCTTTGCAATTCGGAGCATTGCTCTTTGATCAAATGTCACTAAGTCTACTTGTTGCACTAGTTGTGCTTGTTGAAGCGAGGGAGATCATGTCTTACATTTGCTCCAATTGGACTAAAGTAGCCCTGACATGCCACTACGTAAGTCATACGTCTTGGCAACAATCTCCAGTGATCCGTAAGTGTGTTGGCCTCCTGCTACGCACCAGATGCAAGTTTATGGTACATTGGGAGGACAAGATGAACCAATCCTCAATCCTGGTGCTCCGCCCAAGGAGAAACCTAGTGGCTCTACTTCGACATCTCCTTCATCTGCCAGACCAGAAGAAGAAGGTGCCAAGGCCTGTGAAAGCAGCCGTCGTCGATGCGGTGAGAAGGTACAAAAGAACCGGGCGCCAAACCAATGGGGCAACACATATGCAACTCCATGTCAACAACCTCCTTTGGACATCCCAAGGCACCAAGGGCACAGCTGATGTCATTCTCGTGTGTCACGTCGCCACAAGTATCCTTGAAGTGAGATCACGACGGCAAAACAAACCTCTCTCCAACCATGAGATTGCCGCCACTCATATATCGCAGTATTGCGCCTACTTGGATGCCTACTGTCCCGAGCTACTCCCCGACGACGCCGCGTGGTGCAGGAGCCTGTACAAGGCCGTCAAGAAGGATGCTGCGCGCGTCCTCCGGAGCGATCGGGTGTCGCCGGCAACGCCCGAAGCAGAGGATCAGCAGCTGGTCAAGCTGTTGAGCGAGCAGTCGAAGCACCATGTGCTCAAGGATGGCGCCGAGCTCGGGCGGCTGCTGACGGAGCTGCCGGAAGGAGAAGAGGTGGCATGGAAGGCTCTCGCGGAATTCTGGTCGGACACACTCGTCTCCGTCGCCGCTGCTTGCGACAACATCGACGACCACGCCGAGGCCGTCGCCCGGGGCGGGGAGCTGGTGACGCTCCTCTGGGCGCTGCTCGCCCATGTCGGGAGCGTCGACGACGACACCGCCGATGCCGCTGCAACTCATGGTGCTCCCGATGCTGTTTAAGCGTGTTATGTTATGCAGTAGTATTTGCTCTTCATTTCATTTGGTTGGTACCTTGCAAGCTGTTGCGTGTAAATGTAATGCTCTTTCTAGTGTTCTTAAAGAGTGCGTCAATTGTTGCTATTGTGACTGTCATCTCACCAGGATGAGCAGTATTCAAAGTCTCATTGGAATTTCCTTTGTTTCGTCCTAATTCGTCGATGACTTATTTGTTGTTGCTAATTTTGCACGGGCATGAAATGATAAAGTATGTGCTGTGTGAAGGTTACTACTGATGTAAGCTTTTTACATGTGAACTTTTTTACAAACTTGTCATACGCGGCCTAGAAGCATACTGACAGTTATGCTACAAATACAGCTTGGTACGTATTAGCTCAGTATGCTGCAGAATAGAATTGGCACGATCCTGTTTTAGTAGATAAGAAGGTACCCCCTCGTCCCAAAATAAATGTCTCAACTTTATACTAATTCCAATACAAAGTTGTATTAAACTTGAGACACTTATTTTGGAACGGATGGAGTACTCCAAGAAGAAAGGCCTATGGCAACTATGCACATGGATGGCAGGGTCCGGTGTCCAGTGCTCTGGCCGCAGGTTTCTTCCTTCACTCTCTACAACTTCCGTCAAGGAAAGGAATTTCTCGCTCTTTATTTTTGTTTGTATACAACAACACAACAATCAACGATCTACCTGCAGAGAGCATATCTCGTTCCTAACTCGTAAAAACAAGTTAGGGGAGACGTACTACTACTGTACATCGCAATTGATATGTTTTCTTTTTAGAACCACTCAACTGATAGTCTTTTTTTTTGGAAACACTCAACTCATATGTATAACAACACATCCTCTATAACGCTAAGCTCTCTAGTTTTAAAGAGCCCACATTCAATTGAGGTCTCTAATTGGAATTGGGTCACCCGATTTTGATCGGGTCAAGAATTTCATAAGGAGCTCTGTCATTCAATTTTTTAATACACTATGCTCCCTAATTTTGGCCTCTATAACACTATGTTCCCTAGTTTTAAAGAGTCCGCATTCAATTGAGTTCTCCAATTGGAATTGGGTCACCTGATTTTTGATCGGGTCAACAATTTCACAAGGAGCTCTCTCATTCATTTTTTTGATAAACTATGCTCCCTAATTTTGGAGCTCTCCCATTCGATTGAGGTATAAAATTTTAATGCCTTAATTTTGACTCGATCAATCCTTGGTTGTGTCAATGAAATCTCTAACTATATTAAGCTCACTAATTTTAAAGCCTATGATTCAATTGACGTCTTCAATTTGGATTGGATACATGATTGATCTTCATGGTTGGATCTCTCGATGAATGGGTCCCTCGGTAAATTCCTGGGTTGTGTGGCCCTTCGTTGACAAAAAGGAAGTGCCACATATGAAACAAGTATAACACACACAACCAACAACATAGGTAATTTTCTCATGTATTTGTATTAACTAGTCAATGTGTACGTGTAATGCACGTTAATTTGGAAGTATATTAAGTGCATGCGGATATTAAGTAGGAAATTATTTGCTTGTTATTATGTGATTAGCACTATATTTGGCATGAAATTAACTGCACGCTAAACGTGTTGAGCGCTCGACATTGAAGCAATCTAGATTGTTGGATTGACATGATTTGATAGCCGAGATTAATTGGATCTGCCCCTTTAGGTCTTTTTATATTGGTATAGATTAAAAGACGCCTTTTAATCACACAGTTAAAAAGACCCACCCAAAGACCACAGTAAAAATGATACACTCACAGACGATTCGCTATGGATTGGTCATATCAAACATCATCCCACCAATCACTTCCCTGCTTCTCTTCGTTGGGCTAATCTTCCCCTAATCTCCAACCATAAATTGACACATCCATTCGTAACCATGATTTCGTAAAGTCTATTCGTAGGTGTAGCATATCTGCTAAAAAGAACACACTCCATTGTCCCCCCCCCCCCCCCACACACACACACACACGCCAAACCAACTAGCACCTAAATAATTTTCACAACTTACAAAAATTACCACGTAAAAAAAACATGTACAACCCCAAGAACATAAGCGGCGCAGCAAAGCGCGCACTGCCCTTCTAGTATCGGGTGATCACCAAGCGGGATCAGGAGCAGGATATGTATAGCAACTCATATGTATAGCAAAACAAGCCGGAAATTCGCCAAGGCCCAGCTATGCAGAAAGACGCAACAAGCGGCGGTTTTGCACCGGTTTTAGAAGCGGTTTTCTTGTTTTCTAGTGGTTGCTGTTCGTCTTTACTTTTTCTCTTTTTCAATTTCATAAACATTCCGAAATTTTGTGAACATTTATAAATTTATGAAAAAACAAATTCATGAACATTTTCCAAGTTTATAATTCACAAACAGTTTTCCAAACTCATAACCATTTTTAAACTCACGAATACTTTGCGAATTGAGTGACATTTTTTAAGTTTGCATATATTTTCACAAATTGATGAACAATTTTCAAATTTCGGGATAACTTTTCTTAAGATTTTCAATTGGTTTTTGAAATTTGTGAAAAAAATCATATTCATGAATTGTTAAAAATAAAAATTAACTACCAAAACTAAAAAATGAAGTAAAAAAATCTTAAAAAATAAACAGATAATTCGCTCGCTCAGAATTCTTTGGTGTCTATATGTTTTTTAGTTACTCCATCGTTACAAAATTTATAGTGCATCTTATTAAATTTTTATGTTTCTTGATATTATATTTTTTAAAGAGTTTGGACACAGTTGTTCTGATCCCGGGCTAACATGGGCTTGGGTGAACAGTAAAATTAAAAATTAATTTGAAATTTTCTGAATTCTCTTGTGTAGAACTTTAACAAATGTTTGATAGCTTGCAAAAAATTTAATAACCATATGACATTGGTGTAAAATGTGGCAAAAAAATCGGTGCCGCAAAATCTTATTTTCAAACGCATTTTGGAGCATCAATTTGTTTTTATTTTTGCCACATTTTACATGAATGTCATCTGATGATGAAATTTTGCAAGTTATCAGAACATTTGTCAAAGTTCCATACAAAAAAACTGGAATTGTTTTAATTTTTTTTTACTATTTACCCGAGCTCATGTGAGCTTGGGATTAGAACATCACTTTCGGTTTTAAGAAATAGAGTCACAACGAGCCAATACATGCAACAGTACTTATGACCAACGGCTCCATGACTCAATGCATCAAACATAAACAACCCAACATAATTGCTCCGTCCTAGGTATGTGAGTTTAAAAAATATTCACTATAATTTGGCAAGGAGAAAATATGTTGATCTGCTGGAACAAAACTAATTCGTTTCTGGTAAAAAAAAGTTTCAAAAGAAAAATGAACATAAAATGGTACACATCAAAGCCAATGAGAAAAAACATGGCATGTGGTTGTTTGTTCGCTTCCCTAGTCTACATCGTTGGTCTGTGAACAATGGAAATGGCCCACGATGTTTTTGTGCCGAGTTAGAATGGAGTAGAAACGGGCTAACTCTTTTGTTTGTCCTTTCTTTCTGAGGGACGAAAGCTTACCTTAAAATAAACGAAATCATAGTTTTAAACCTGACCGGACTGGTGGTTTGACCAGAAAAAACTGAAATCATCGTCCTGTATGATTTTTTAAGGTGTGTTGCTCTTCACAAGTCTGTCTATTTTGTGTGTAAACTCTAGATTTCATTTACAAAAGACAAGTCACTACCCAGTGGCGGAGCTTGACAATAAAGTGTGTGTGGGGGTGGGGGGGGTGTTGGGGAACGTAGTAATTTAAAAAAATTCCTACGCACATGCAAGATCATGGTGATGCATAGCAACGAGAGGGGAGAGTGTGTCCACGTACCCTCGTAGACCGAAAGCGGAAGCGTTAGCACAACGCAGTTGATGTAGTCGTACGTCTTCATGATCCGACCGATCAAGTACCGAACGCACGGCACCTCTGAGTTCAGCACACGTTCAACTCGATGACGTCCCTCGAACTCCGATCCAGCCGAGCTTTGAGGGAGAGTTCCGTCAGCACGACGGCGTGGTGACGATGATGATGTTCTACCGACGCAGGGCTTTGCCTAAGCACCGCTACGATATGACCGAGGTGGATTATGGTGGGGGGGGGGGGGCAACCGCACACGGCTAAAAGATCTAAGGGATCAATTGTTGTGTGTATGGGGTGCTCCCTGGCCACGTAAATAAAGGAGTGGACGAGGGGGGAGAGGGCCGACCCCTATGGCGCGCCCTGGAGGAGTCCTACTCTTACAGGGAGTAGGATTCCCCCCCTTCCAAGTAGTAGGGGTAGCAGTCAAGGAAAGGGAAGAGAGAAGAGAAGGAAGGAGGGGGCGCAGCCCCTCCCCCTAGTCCAATTCGGACTAGGCCCTGGAGGAGTCCTACTCCTACAGGGAGTAGGATTCCCCCCCTTCCAAGTAGTAGGAATAGCAGTCAAGGAAAGGGAAGAGAGAAGAGAAGGAAGGAGGGGGCGCAGCCCCTCCCCCTAGTCCAATTCGGACTAGGCCTTGGGGGCGCGCAGCCTCTCCTCTCTCTTTCCCCTAAAGCCCAATAAGGCTCATATATTCCCCGGTGAATTCCCATAACTCTCCGGTACTCCGAAAAATACCCGAATCACTCAGAACCTTTCCGTTGTCCGAATATAGTCGTCCAATATCACTAGTAGAAAAGGGGGCTTTTGTACCGGTTGGTAAGGGCCTTTAGTCAGCCTGGAGCTCCACCTTTAGTCCCGGTTGGTGTTACCAACCGGGACTAAAGGAATTTTTTTTTAAAATTTTTTTGATTTTCAAATTTCTGAATTATTTTAACCTCTAATCTCTAATCACCACCCCTCATCACTGCTCAATTTATCCTCTAATCTCTAATCACCCCTCATCATTCCAAATCATCTAACTTCCCGGACGGTCACCCATCCTCTCACTACTCCAGCCTGAGCACGCTTAACTTCCGGTTTCTATTCTCCCTTGTTTCCAAGTCTACACTTGTTGTTTTCCTGACAATAGTAAGATGTCAATTCTATTAACCCTCAGGAATTTAGCTTGAGCATGAAGTGACACATTTCACTGTTTGAGTTTGAAACTATTGTTTTAAAAAACAATAATTATTTAGTAACACTAATATTTCTGGAATAATTAGTTTGACCATTGTTTGACCACTGTTTGACCATAATTTGAATTTTTTTGCCTCTCCAGATCTTAAAAGCCCTGTATCTTTTTTCTGTTAGGTTTTTAAGGATTTTGAAAATGTTTAACGGAGTTCCCCCGGTTAAATTCGGATGTAACTTATCGAGTAGATGATTTTTCATATAAAAAACTTTTTCATCCGAGTTCGTATGCAAAAGTTATGCCCATTTTAAGAAATTCCAGAGAGATTTTGCAAATAAAGTCGAAATTCATATTTGTTAATTTTCCCAACAACTAGCCCACATATCACATGGGAAACTTATTTTTTTGACATTTTCATCATGTTCTTTTGTTTTTTCTAAAACTGAAAAGGCGGTCCACGGGGGGGGGGGGGGGGGGGGGGGGTAGAGTTTGATGGGCCCTTTAGTACCGGTTTGTGCCATGAACCGGTACTAATGCCTCAAAACCCATTAGTACCGGTTGGTGGCACCAACCAGTACTAATGGGCATCGCACCCTTTAGTCCCGGTTCGTGGCACCAACCGGGACTAAAGGGCCCAGGTGAACCGGGACTAATGCCTTAGCCGCACAAACTGGGACCAATGCTCACATTAGTCCCGGTTCGTGACTGAACCGGGACTAATGTGAATATTGCCCTGTGACGAAAGCCCTGTTTTGTACTAGTGTATATCGATCTTTACGTCTCGACCATTTCGAGACTCCTCGTCATGTCTCCAATCTCATCCGGGACTCCGAACTACCTTCGGTACATCAAATAACATAAACTCATAATATAACCGTCATCGAACTTTAAGCGTGCGGACCCTACGGGTTCGAGAACTATGTAGACATGACCGAGACACGTCTCTGGTCAATAACCAATAGCGGAACCTGGATGCTCATATTGGCTCCCACATATTCTACGAAGATCTTTATCGGTCAAACCGCATAACAACATATGTTGTTCCCTTTGTCATCGGTATGTTACTTGCCCGAGATTCGATCGTCGGTATCTCAATACCTAGTTCAATCTCGTTACCGGCAAGTCTCTTTACTCGTTCCGTAATACATCATCCCGCAACTAACTCATTAGTTGCAATGCTTGCAAGGCTTATAGTGATGTGCATTACCGAGTGGGCCCAGAGATACCTCTCCGACAATCGGAGTGACAAATCCTAATCTCCAAATACGCCAACCCAACAAGTACCTTCGGAGACACCTGTAGAGCACCTTTATAATCACCCAGTTACGTTGTGACGTTTGGTAGCACACAAAGTGTTCCTCCGGTAAACGGGAGTTGCATAATCTCATAGTCATAGGAACATGTATAAGTCATGAAGAAAACAATAGCAACATACTAAATATGTTGGGAAACGTAGCAGAAATTCAAAATTTTCTACGCATCACCAAGATCAATCTATGGAGTAATCTAGCAACCAGGGGAAGGGGAGTGCATCTACATACCATTGTAGATCGCGATGCGGAAGCGTTGCAAGAACGCGGATGAGGGAGTCGTACTCGTAGCGATTCAGATCGCGGTTGATTCCGATCTAAGCACCGAAGAACGGTGCCTCCGCGTTCAACACACGTGCAGCCCGGTGACGTCTCCCACGCCTTGATCCAGCAAGGAGAGAGGGAGAGGTTGGGGAAGACTCCGTCCAGCTGCAGCACAACGGCATGGTGGTGATGGAGGAGCGTGGCAATCCCGCAGGGCTTTGCCAAGCACCACGGGAGAGGAGGAGGAGGGAGAGGGGTAGGGCTGCGCCGAAAGAGAGACGTTCTCATGTCTTGGGCAGCCCCAAACCTCAACTATATATAGGGTTCCCACCCCAAGGGGTGGCGGCCAGCCCTAGATCCCATCTAAGCGGGCGGCCAAGGGGAGGAGAGGGGGGGCGCCACTAGGGTGGGCCTTAAGGCCCATCTGGACCTAGGGTTTGCCCCCTCCCACTCTCCCATGCGCCTTGGGCCTTGGTGGGGGGCGCACCAGCCCACCTGGGGCTGGTCCCCTCCCACACTTGGCCCACTCAGCCTTTTGGGGCTGGTGGCCCCACTTGGTGGACCCCCGGGACCCTCCCGGTGGTCCCGGTACATTACCGATATCACCCGAAACTTTTTCGGTGACCAAAACAGGACTTCCCATGTATAAATCTTTACCTCCGGACCATTCCGGAACTCCTCGTGATGTCCGGGATCTCATCCGGGACTCCGAACAACATTCGGTAACCACGTACATCTATTCCCTATAACCCTAGCGTCATCGAACCTTAAGCGTGTAGACCCTACGGGTTCGGGAACCATGTAGACATGACCGAGACGTTCTCCGGTCAATAACCAACAGCGGGATGTGGATACCCATGTTGGCTCCCACATGTTCCACGATGATCTCATCGGATGAACCACGATGTCGGGGATTCAATCAATCCCGTATTCAATTCCCTTTGTCTATCGGTATGTTACTTGCCCGAGATTCGATCGTCGGTATCCCGATACCTTGTTCAATCTCGTTACCGGCAAGTCTCGTTACTCGTTCCGTAACTCACATCATCCCGTGATCAACTCCTTGGTCACATTGTGCACATTATGATGATGTCCTACCGAGTGGGCCCAGAGATACCTCTCCGTTTACACGGAGTGACAAATCTCAGTCTCGATTCGTGCCAACCCAACAGACACTTTCGGAGATACCTGTAGTGCACCTTTATAGCCACCCAGTTACGTTGTGACGTTTGGTACACCCAAAGCATTCCTACGGTATCCGGGAGTTGCACAATCTCATGGTCTAAGGAACTGATACTTGACATTAGAAAAGCTCTGAGCAAACGAACTACACGATCTTGTGCTAGGCTTAGGATTGGGTCTCGTCCATCACATCATTCTCCTAATGATGTGATCCCGTTATCAACGACATCCAATGTCCATGGTCAGGAAACCGTAACCATCTATTGATCAACGAGCTAGTCAACTAGAGGCTTACTAGGGACATGGTGTTGTCTATGTATCCACACATGTATCTGAGTTTCCTATCAATACAATTCTAGCATGGATAATAAACGATTATCGTGAACAAGGAAATATAATAATAACCAATTTATTATTGCCTCTAGGGCATATTTCCAACAGTCTCCCACTTGCACTAGAGTCAATAATCTAGTTCACATCACCATGTGATTTACACTCACTGGTCACATCACCATGTGACCAACATCTAAAGAGTTTACTAGAGTCAACAATCTAGTTCACTCAATATGTTCTGGTTTGATCATGTTATGCTTGTGAGAGAGGTTATTAGTCAACGGGTCTGAACCTTTCAGAACCGTGTGCTTTACGAATATCTATGTCATCTTGTGGATGCTACCACGCGCTATTTGGAGCCATTTCAAATAACTGCTCTACTATACGAATCCGGTTTACTACTCAGAGTCATCCGGAGTAGTGTCAAAGTTCGCATCGACGTAACCCTTTACGATGAACTCCTTTTCACCTCCATAATCGAGAAAATTCCTTGGTCCACTAGATACTAAGGATAAGTTCGACCGCTGTCATGTGATCCATTCCCGGATCACTATTGTACTCCTTGACCAACTCATGGCAAGGCACACTTCATGTGCGGTACACAGCATAGCATACTGTAGAGCCTACGTCTAAAGCATAGGGGACGACCTCCGTCCTTTCTCTCTCTTCTACTGTGGTCAGGTCTTGAGTCTTACTCAATACTCACACTTTGTAACACAGCCAAGAACTCCTTCTTTGCTGATCTATTTTGAACTCTTTCAAAATCATGTCAAGGTGTGTGTTCTTTGAAAGTATCATCAGGCGTCTTGATCTATCTCTATAGATCTTGATGCCCAATATGTAAGCAGCTTTATCCAGGTCTTCCTTTGAAAACCTCCTTTCAAACAACCCTTTATGCTTTCCAGAAATTCTATATCATTTTGGATCAACAATATGTCATTCACATATACTTATCAGAAATGTTGTAGCGCTCCCACTCACTTTATTGTAAATACAAGTTTCTAACAAACTTTGTATAAACCCAAAAACTTTGATCACTCCATCAAAGCGTATATTCTGACTCCGAGATGCTTACTCCAGTCCTTAGAAGGATCGCTGGAGCTAGCATACCTTTTAGCATCCTTAGGATCGACAAAACATTTCTGATTGTATCACATACAACCTTTCCTTACGAAAACTGGTAAGGAAACTTGTTTTGACATCCATCTGCCAGATTTCATAAATGCAGCTAATGCTAACATGATTCCGACGGACTTAAGCATCGCTACGGATGGGAAAATCTCATCGTAGTCAACTCCTTGAACTTGTGGAAATACTCTTTGCCACAAGTCGAGCTTCATAGATGGTAACATTACCGTCCACGTCCGTCTTCTTCTTAAAGATCCATTTATCTCAATGGCTTGCCGATCATCGGGCAAGTTCACCAAAGTCCATGCTTTGTTCTGATACATGGATTCTATCTCGGATTTCATGGCCTCGAGCCATTCGTCGGAATCCGGGCCCACCATCGCTTCTCCACAGCTCATAGGTTCATCGTTGTCCAACAACATGACTTCCAAGACAGGATTACGCATTACTCTGAAGTAGTACGCATCCTCGTCGTCCTACGAGGTTTGGTAGTGACTTGATCCAAAGTTTCATGATCACTATCATGAGCTTCCACTTCAATTGGTGTAGGTGCCACAGGAACAACTTCCTGTGCCCTGCTACACACTAGTTGAAGTTATGGTTCAATAACCTCATCAAGTTTCCACCATCCTCCCACTCAATTCTTTCGAGAGAAACTTTTCCTCGAGAAAGGACTCGTTTCTAGAAGCAATTACTTTTGCTTCCAGATCTGAAATAGGAGGTACACCCAACTGTTTTGGGTATTCTATGAAGATGCATTTATCCGCTTTGGGTTCGAGCTTATCAGCCTGAAAAATTTTCACATAAGCATCGCAGCCCCAAACTTTTAAGAAATGACAACTTAGGTTTCTCTATACGGTGTCGTCTCAACGGAATTGCGTGGTGCCCTATTTAAAGTGAATGCGGTTGTCTCTAATGCCTAACCCATAAACGATAGTGGTAATTTGATAAGAGACATCTGGTATGCACCATATCCAATAGGGTGCAGTTATGATGTTCGGACACACCATCACACTGTGGTGTTCCAGGCGGTATTAATTGTGAAACACTTTCCACAATGTCTTAATTGTGTGCCAAACTCGTAACTCAGATATCTCTATGATCATATCATAGACATTTTATCCTCTTGTTATGACGATCTTTAACTTCACTCTGAAATTACTTGAACCTTTCAATAATTCAGACTTGTGTTTCATCAAGTAAATACACTCAGCATCTACTCAAATCATCTGTGAAGTAAGAACATATCGATATCCACTGCGTGCCTCAGCACTCATTGGACTGCACACATCAAATGTATTACTTCCAACAAGTTGCTCTCTTGTTCCATCTTACTGAAAAACGAGGCTTTTTAGTCATCTTGCCCATGTGGTATGATTTGCATGTCTCAAGTGATTCAAAATCAAGTGAGTCCAAACGATCCATCTGCATGGAGTTTCTTCATGCACATATACCAATAGACATGGTTCGCATGTCTCAATCTTTTCAAAAAGGAGTGAGTCCAAAGATCCATCTACATGGAGCTTCTTCATGCGTTTTATCCCAATATGACTCAAATAGCAGTGCCACAAGTATGTGGTACTATCATTACTTTTGGCATGAACATGTGTATCACTACGATCGAGATTCATTTTAGGTGCAAGACCATTGAAGGTATTATTCAAATAAACAGAGTAACCATTATTCTCCTTAAATGAATAACCGTATTGCAATAAACATAATCCAATCATGCTCAACGCAAACACCAAATCTCGATGGTAGAGGGAGCATGCGATGCTTGATCACATCAACCTTGGAAACACTTCCAACACATATCGTCATCTCACCTTTAGCTAGTCTCCGTTTATTCCGCAGCTTTTATTTCGAGTTACTAACACTTAGCAACCGAACCGGTATCTAATACCCTGGTGCTGCTAGGAGTACTAGTAAAGTACACATTCATATAATGTATATCCAATATACTTCTGTCGACCTTGCCTGCCTTCTCATCTACCGAGTATCTAGGGTAGCTCTGCTTCAGTGACCGTTCCCCTCATTACAGAAGCACTTAGTCTCGGGTTTGGGTTCAACCTTGGGTTTCTTCACTAGAGCAGCAACTGATTTGCCGTTTCATGAAGTATCCCTTCTTGATCTTGCCCTTCTAGAAACTAGTGGTTTTACTAACCATCAACAATTTATGCTCCTTCTTGATTTCTACTTTCGCGGTGTCAAACATCGCGAGTTGCCCAAGGATCATCATGTCTATCCCTGATATGTTATAGTTCATCACGAAGCTCTAATAGCTTGGTGGCAGTGACTATGGAGAACCATCACTATCTCATCTGGAAGATCAACTCCCACTCGATTCAAGTGATTGCAGTACTCAGACAATACATGCTCAACGATTGAGTTTTTCTCCCTTAGTTTGCAGGCTTAAGAAATTTGTCAGGGGTCTCATACCTCTTGACGTGGGCACTAGTCTGAAATCCCAATTTCAGTCTTCAGAACATCTCATATGTTCTGCGACGTTTCAAAAACGTCTTTGGTGCCACAATTCTAAACCGTTAGCAATACGCACTGAACTATCACGTAGTCATCAAAACGTGTATGTCAGATGTTTCGTAACATAAACAGACGACGCTGAGGTTCAGCACACCGAGCGGTGCATTAAGGACATAAGCCTTCTGTGCAGCAATTAGGACACTCCTCAGTTTACGGACCCAGTCCGCATAATTGCCAGTATAAACTTTCAACTAAATTTTCTCTAGGAACATATCTTAAACAGTAGAACTAAAGCGCAAGCTATGACATAATTTGCAAAGACCTTTTGACTATGTTCATGATAATGAAGTTCATCTGATTAATGAACTCCCACTCAGATAGACATCCCTCTAGTCATCTAAGTGATACATGATCCGAGTCAAACTAGGCCATGTCCGATCATCACGTGAGACGGACTAGTCATCATCGGTGAACATCTCCATGTTGATCGTATCTTCTATACGACCCATGCTCGACCTTTCGGTCTCTTGTGTTCCGAGGCCATGTCTGTACATGCTAGGCTCGTCAAGTCAACCTAAGTGTTTTGCATGTGTTTCGAGGCCATGTTTGTACATGCTAGGCTCGTCAACACCTGTTGTATTCGAACGTTAGAATCTATCACACCCGATCATCACGTGGTGCTTCGAAACAACGAACCTTCGCAACGGTGCACAGTTAGGGGGAACACTTTCTTGAAATTATTATAAGGGATCATCTTACTTACTACCATCGTTCTAAGCAAATAAGATGCATAACATGATAAACATCACATGCAATCAAATAGTGACATGATATGGCCAATATCATTTTGCTCCTTTGATCTCCATCTTCGGGGCACCATGATCATCTTTGTCACCGGCATGACACCATGATCTCCATCATTGTGTCTTCATGAAGTTGTCACGCCAACGAATACTTCTACTTCTATGGCTAACGCGCTTAGCAATAAAGTAAAGTAATTTACATGGCGTTATTCAATGACACGCAGGTCATACAAAAAATAAAGACAACTCCTATGGCTCCTGCCAGTTGTCATACTCATCGACATGCAAGTCGTGATTCCTATTACAAGAATATGATCAATCTCATACATCACATATATCATTCATCACATCTTCTGGCCATATCACATCACATAGCACATGTTGCAAAAACAAGTTAGACGTCCTCTAATTGTTGTTGCAAGTTTTTACGTGGCTTGTATAGGTTTCTAGCAAGAACGTTTCTTACCTACGTAAAATGACAACGTGATATCCCAATTTCTATTTACCCTTCATAAGGACCCTTTTCATCGAATCCGTTCCGACTAAAGTGGGAGAGACAGACACCCGCTAGCCACCTTATGCAACTAGTGCATGTCAGTCGGTGGAACCTGTCTCACGTAAGCGTACGTGTAAGGTCGGTCCGGGCCGCTTCATCCCACAATGCCGCCGAAACAAGGTAAGACTAGTAGCGGCAAGAAGAATTGGCAACATCTACGCCCACAACTGCTTTGTGTTCTACTCGTGCATAGAAACTACGCATAGACCTAGCTCATGATGCCACTGTTGGGAAACGTAGCAGAAATTTAAAATTTTCTATGCATCACCAAGATCAATCTATGGAGTAATCTAGCAACGAGGGGAAGGGGAGTGCATCTACATACCATTGTAGATCGTGATGCGGAAGCGTTGCAAGAACGCGGATGAGGGAGTCGTACTCGTAGCGATTCAGATCGCGGTTGATTCCGATCTAAGCACCGAAGAACGGTGCCTCCGCGTTCAACACACGTGCAGCCCGGTGACGTCTCCCACGCCTTGATCCAGCAAGGAGAGAGGGAGAGGTTGGGGAAGACTCCGTCCAGCAGCAGCACAACGGCATGGTGGTGATGGAGGAGCGTGGCAATCCCGCAGGGCTTCGCCAAGCACCGCGGGAGAGGAGGAGGAGGGAGAGGGGTAGGGTTGCGCCGAAAGAGAGACGTTCTCATGTCTTGGGCAGCCCCAAACCTCAACTATATATAGGGGGGAGGGGGCTGCGCCCCCTCTAGGGTTCCCACCCCAAGGGGTGGCAGCCAGCCCTAGATCCCATCTAAGCGGGCGGCCAAGGGGAGGAGAGGGGGGGCGCCACTAGGGTGGGCCTTAAGGCCCATCTGGACCTAGGGTTTGCCCCCTCCCACTCTCCCATGCGCCTTGGGCCTTGGTGGGGGGCGCACCAGCCCACCTGGGGCTGGTCCCCTCCCACACTTGGCCCATGCAGCCTTTTGGGGCTGGTGGCCCCACTTGGTGGACCCCCGGGACCCTCCCGGTGGTCCCGGTACATTACCGATATCACCCGAAACTTTTCCGGTGACCAAAACAGGACTTCCCATATATAAATCTTTACCTCCGGACCATTCCGGAACTCCTCGTGATGTCCGGTATCTCATCCGGGACTCCGAACAACATTCGGTAACCACGTACATCTATTCCCTATAACCCTAGCGTCATCGAACCTTAAGCGTGTAGACCCTACGGGTTCGGGAACCATGTAGACATGACCGAGACGTTCTCCGGTCAATAACCAACAACGGGATGTGGATACCCATGTTGGCTCCCACATGTTCCACGATGATCTCATCAGATGAACCACGATGTCGGGGATTCAATCAATCCCGTATTCAATTCCCTTTGTCTATCGGTATGTTACTTGCCCGAGATTCGATCGTCGATATCCCGATACCTTGTTCAATCTCGTTACCGACAAGTCTCTTTACTCGTTCCGTAACTCACATCATCCCGTGATCAACTCCTTGGTCACATTGTGCACATTATGATGATGTCCTACCGAGTGGGCCCAGAGATACCTCTCCGTTTACACGGAGTGACAAATCTCAGTCTCGATTCGTGCCAACCCAACAGACACTTTCGGAGATACCTGTAGTGCACCTTTATAGCCACCCAGTTACGTTGTGACGTTTGGTACACCCAAAGCATTCCTACGGTATCCGGGAGTTGCACAATCTCATGGTCTAAGGAACTGATACTTGACATTAGAAAAGCTCTGAGCAAACGAACTACACGATCTTGTGCTAGGCTTAGGATTGGGTCTCGTCCATCACATCATTCTCCTAATGATGTGATCCCGTTATCAACGACATCCAATGTCCATGGTCAGGAAACCGTAACCATCTATTGATCAACGAGCTAGTCAACTAGAGGCTTACTAGGGACATGGTGTTGTCTATGTATCCACACATGTATCTGAGTTTCCTATCAATACAATTCTATCATGGATAATAAACGATTATCGTGAACAAGGAAATATAATAATAACCAATTTATTATTGCCTCTAGGGCATATTTCCAACAAAATGATCAAGTGCTAAGCTAACGGAATGGGTCAAGTCAATCACATCATTCTCCTAATGATGTGATCCCGTTAATCAGATGACAACTCTTTGTCTATGGCTAGGAAACATAACCATCTTCGATTAACGAGCTAGTCAAGTAGAGGCATACTAGTGACACTCTGTTTGTCTATGTATTCACACATGTATCATGTTTCCGGTTAATACAATTCTAGCATGAATAATAAACATTTATCATGATAGAAGGAAAGAAATAATAACTTTATTATTGCCTCTAGGGCATATTTCCTTCAGTCTCCCACTTGCACTAGAGTCAATAATCTAGTTCACATCACCATGTGATTTAACACCAATAGTTCACATCGTCGTGTGACCAGCACCCAAAGGGTTTACTAGAGTCAATAATCTAGTTCACATCGCTATGTGATTAACACCCAAAGAGTACTAAGGTGTGATCATGTTTTGCTTGTGAGAGAAGTTTAGTCAACGGATCTGCCACATTCAGATCCGTATGTATTTTGCAAATTTCTATGTCAACAATGCTCTTGCACGGAGCTACTCTAGCTAATTGCTCCCACTTTCAATATGTATCCAGATTGAGACTTAGAGTCATCTGGATCAGTGTCAAAACTTGCATCGACGTAACCCTTTACGACGAACCTTTTTGTCACCTCCATAATCGAGAAACATATCCTTATTCCTACTAAGGATAATTTTGACCGTTGTCCCGTGATCTCTATAGATCTTGATGCTTAATATGTAAGCTGCTTCACCGAGGTCTTTCTTTGAAAAACTCCTTTCAAACACTCCTTTATGCTTTGCAGAATAATTATACATTATTTCCGATCAACAATATGTCATTCACATATACTTATCAGAAATGTTGTAGTGCTCCCACTCACTTTCTTGTAAATATAGGCTTCACCGCAAGTCTGTATAAAACTATATGCTTTGATCAACTTATCAAAGCGTATATTCCAACTCCGAGACGCTTGCACCAGTCCATAGAAGGATCGCTGGAGTTTGCACACTTTGTTAGTATCCTTTGGATCGATAAAACCTTCAGGTTGCATCATATACAACTCTTCTTCCGGAAATCTATTCAGGAATGCAGTCTTTATATCCATTTGCCAGATTTCATAAAATGTGGCAATTTGCTAACATGATTCGGACAGACTTAAGCATCGCTACGAGTGAGAAGGTCTCATCGTAGTCAACTCCTTGACCTTTTTCAAAACCTTTTTCGACAAGTCTAGCTTTGTAGATAGTAACACTACTATCAGCGTCCATCTTCCTCTTGAAGATCCATTTATTTTCTATGGCTTGTCGATCATCGGGCAAGTCAACCAAAGTCCACACTTTGTTCTCATACATGGATCCCATCTCAAATTTCATGGTCTCAAGCCATTTTGCGGAATCTGGGCTCATCATCGCTTCCTCATAGTTCGTAGGTTCGTTATGGTCAAGTAACATGACCTCCAGAATAGGATTACTATACCACTCTGGTGCGGATCTCACTCTGGTTGACCTACGAGGTTTGGTAGTAACTTGATCTGAAGTTACATGATCATCATCATTAGCTTCCTCACTAATTGGTGTAGGAGTCACAGGAACAGATTTATGTGATGAACTACTTTCCAATAAGGGAGCAGGTACAGTTACCTCATCAAGTTCTACTTTCCTCCCACTCACTTCTTTCGAGAGAAGCTCCTTCTCTAGAAAGGATCCATTCTTAGCAACGAATGTCTTGCCTTCGGATCTGTGATAGAAGGTGTACCCAACTGTCTTCTTTGGGTATCCTATGAAGACACATTTCTCCAATTTGGGTTTGAGCTTATCAGGATGAAACTTTTTCACATAAGCATCGCAGCCCCAAACTTTAAGAAACGACAACTTTGGTTTCTTGCCAAACCACAGTTCATAAGGCGTCATCTCAACAGATTAAGATGGTGCCCTATTTAACGTGAATGCAGCTGTCTCTAATGCATAACCCCAAAACGATAATGATAAATCGGTAAGAGACATCATAGGTTGCACCATATCTAATAAAGTACGGTTACGATGTTCGGACACACCATTACGCTGTGGTGTTCCAGGTGGCATGAGTTTGTGAAACTATTCCACATTGTTTTAATTGAAGACCAAACTCGTAACTCAAATATTCGTCTCCGCGGTCAGATCGTGGAAACTTTATTTTTCTTGTTACGATGATTTTCCACTTCACTCTGAAATTCTTTGAACTTTTCAAATGTTTCAGACTTATGTTTCATCAAGTAGATATAACCATATCTGCTCAAATCATCTGTGAAGGTCAGAAAATAACGATACCTGCCACGAGCCTCAACACTCTTCGGACTGCATACATCAGTATGTATTATTTCCAACAAGTCTGTTGCTCGCTCCATTTTTCCGGAGAACAGCATTTTAGTCATCTTGCCCAAGAGGCATGGTTCGCAAGCATCAAGTGATTCATAATCAAGTGATTCCAAAAGCCCATCAGCATGGAGTTTCTTCATGCGCTTTACACCAATATGACCTAAACGGCAGTGCCACAAATAAGTTGCACTATTATTAACTTTGCATCTTTTAACTTCAATATTATGAATATGTGCATCACTACGATCGAGATCCAATGAACCATTTTCATTGGGTGTGTAACCATATAAGGTTTTATTCATGTAAACAGAATAACAATTATTCTCCGACTTAAATGAATAACTGTTTTGCAATAAACATGATCAAATCATATTCATGCAAACACTAAATAACATTTATTTAGGTTCAACACTAATCCCGAAAGTTATATGGATGATGATGATCATATCATTCTTGGAACTACTTCCAACACACATCGTCACTTCATCCTTAACTAGTCTCTGTTCATTTTGCAACTCCTGTTTTAAGTTACTACTCTTAGCAACTAAATCAGTATCAAATACTGAGGGGTTGCTACAAACACTAGTAAAGTACACATCAATAACATGTATATCAAATATACTTTTGTTCACTTTGCCATCCTTCTTATCCGCCAATTATTTGGGGTAGTTCCGCTTCCAGTGACCAGTCCTTTTGCAGTAGAAGCACTCAGTCTCAGGCTTAGGTCCAAACTTGGGCTTCTTCACTTGAGTAGCAACTTGCTTGACGTTCTACATGAAGTTCCCTTTCTTTCCCTTTGCCCTTTTCTTGAAACTAGTGGTCTTGTTAATCATCAACACTTGATGCTCTTTCTTGATTTCTGATTTCATCATCATGAAAAGCTCGGGAATCGTTTTCGTCATCCCTTGCATACTATAGTTCATCACGAAGTTCTACTAACTTGGTGATGGTGACTAGAGAATTCTGTCAATCACTATCTTATCTGAAAGATTAACTCCCACTTGATTCAAGAGATTGTAGTACCCAGACAATCTGAGCACATGCTCACTGCTTGAGCTATTCTCCTCCATATTTTAGCTATAGAACTTGTTGGAGACATCATATCTCTCAACTCGGGTATTTTCTTGAAATATTAACTTCAACTCCTGGAACATCTCATATGGTCCATGACGTTCAAAACGTCTTTGAAGTCCCGATTCTAAGCCGTTAAGCATGGAGCCACTAAACTATCAAGTAGTCATCATTTTGAGCTTGCCAAACATTCATAACATCTGCATTTGCTCCTGCAATCGGTCTGTCACCTAGCGGTGCATCAAGGACATAATTCTTCTGTGCAGCAATGAGGATAATCCTCAGATCACGGATCCAATCCGCATCATTGCTACTAACATCTTTCAACTTAGTTCTCTCTAGGAACATATCAAAAAAATAAAGCAGGGGAGTTAAACGCGAGCTATTGATCTACAACATAGATATGCTAATACTACCAGTACTAAGTTCATGATAAATTAAAGTTCAATTAATCAGATTACTTAAGAACTCCCACTTAGATAAATATCCCTCTAATCATCTAAGTGATCACGTGATCCAAATCAACTAAACCATGTCCGATCATCACGTGAGATGGAGTAGTTTTCAATGGTGAGCATCACTATGTTGATCATATCTACTATATGATTCACGCTCGACCTTTCGGTCTCAGTGTTCTGAGGCCATATCTGCATATGCTAGGCTCGTCAAGTTTAACCTGAGTATTCCGCGTGTGCAACTGTTTTGCACCCGTTGTATTTGAACGTAGAGCCTATCACACCCGATCATCACATGGTGCCTCAGCACGAAGAACTTTCGCAACGGTGCATACTCAGGGAGAACACTTATACCTTGAAATTTAGTGAGAGATCATCTTATAATGCTACCGTCGATCTAAGCAAAATAAGATGCATAAAAGATAAACATCACATGCAATCAATATAAGTGATATGATATGGCCATCATCATCTCGTTCTTGTGATCTCCATCTCTGAAGCACCGTCATGATCACCATTGTCACCGGCGCGACACCTTGATCTCCATCGTAGCATCGTTGTCATCTCGCCAACTTATGCTTCTACGACTATCGCTACCGCTTAGTGATAAAGTAAAGCATTACAGGGCGATTGCATTGCATACAATAAAGCGACAACCATATGGCTCCTGCCAGTTGCCGATAACTCAGTTACAAAACATGATCATCTCATACAATAAAATATAGCATCATGTCTTGACCATATCACATCACAACATGCCCTGTAAAAACAAGTTAGACGTCCTCTACTTTGTTGTTGCAAGTTTTACGTGGCTGCTACGGGCTGAGCAAGAACCGTTCTTACCTACGCATCAAAACCACAACGATAGTTCATCAAGTTAGTGCTGTTTTAACCTTCTCAAGGACCGGGCGTAGCCACACTCGGTTCAACTAAAGTTGGAGAAACTGACACCCGCCAGCCACCTATGTGCAAAGCACGTCGGTAGAACCAGTCTCGCGTAAGCGTACGCGTAATGTCGGTCCGGGCCGCTTCATCCAACAATACCGCCGAACCAAAGTATGACATGCTGGTAAGCAGTACGACTTGTATCGCCCACAACCCACTTGTGTTCTACTCGTGCATATAACATCTATGCATAAAACCTGGCTCGGATGCCACTGTTGGGGAACGTAGTAATTTAAAAAAAAAATCCTACGCACACGCAAGATCATGGTGATGCATAGCAACGAGAGGGGAGAGTGTGTCCACGTACCCTCGTAGACCGAAAGCGGAAGCGTTAGCACAACGCAGTTGACGTAGTCGTACGTCTTCACGATCCGACCGATCAAGTACCGAACGCACGGCACCTCCGAGTTCAGCACACGTTCAACTCGATGACGTCCCTCGAACTCCGATCCAGCCGAGCTTTGAGGGAGAGTTCCATCAGCACGACGGCGTGGTGACGATGATGATGTTCTACCGACGCAGGGCTTCGCCTAAGCACCGCTACGATATGACCGAGGTGGATTATGGTGGAGGGGGGCACCTCACATGGCTAAAAGATCCAAGGGATCAATTGTTGTGTCTATGGGGTGCCTGAGGGAGTCCTGGATTAGGGGATCCTCAGACAGCCGGACTATATCCTTTGGCCGGACTGTTGGACTATGAAGATACAAGATTGAAGAGTTTGTCCCGTGTCCGGATGGGACTTGCCTTGGCGTGGAAGGCAAGCTTGGCAATACGGATATGTAGATCTCCTCCCTTGTAACCGACTCCGTGTAACCCTAGCCCCTCTGGTGTCTATATAAACCGGAGGGTTTAGTCCGTAGGAGAACAACAATCGTACCATAGGCTAGCTTCTAGGGTTTGGCCTCTACGATCTCGTGGTAGATCAACTCTTGTAATACTCATATCATCAAGATCAATCAAGATGGAAGTAGGGTATTACCTCCATCGAGAGGGCCCAAACCTGGGTAAACATTGTGTCCCCCGCCTCCTATTACCATCCGCCTTAGACGCACAGTTCGGGACCCCCTACCCAAGATCCGCCGGTTTTGACACCGACATTGGTGCTTTCATTGAGAGTTCCACTGTGCCGTCACCATAAGGCTTGATGGCTCCTTCAATCATCGGCAACGATGCGATCCAGGGTGAGGTTTTCCTCCCCGGGCAGATCTTCGTATTCGGCGGTTTCGTACTGCGGGCCAATTCGCTTGGCCATCTAGAGCAGATCGAAAGCTACGCCCCTGGCCATTAGGTCAGAGTTGGAAACTTGAACTATACTGCCGACATCAGCGGGGACTTGATCTTCGATGGATTCGAGCCCATGTCAGGTGCGCCGCACAATCACGACGAGCATGATTTAGCTCTGCCGTCGGACAGTGTTCGGAAGATCACACCTTCAACCACTCCGGCCCTCAATCTGGAACAAATTGTGCCATCTGAGGACAGGTGGATGGACCCCGCCTCGGAGGCCGCACACTCGATGGCGATAGAGCCGAATACTAACTTCACCTCCTACGAGACCCGTATTGCCGAACCGTTGGATTCGTCCCCGGCCGCGGACTCCGAGCCGCCTGCGTCCGTGCCCATCAAATCCGATTGGGCACCGATCTTGGAGTTTACCTCCATGGATATCTTTCAGCACTCGCCTTTTGGCGACGTACTAAACTCGTTGAAGTCTCTCTCTCCCTGTCAGGAGACCATTGGCCGAACTATGTCCGGCTAGAATGGGATGCGGACGACGAAGAAGTTCGCGCCCCACCCACCACCCACTTAGTAGCCACTGTCGACGATTTAACCAACATGCTCGACTTCGGCTCCGAAGACATCGACGGTATGGACGACGATGCAGGAGACGAACAAGAACCACCGCCCACAGGGCGCTGGACTGCCACCTCATCGTATGACATATACATGGTGGACACCCCCAAAGAAGGGGATGGCAATAAGACAACGGAGGATAATCCCTCCAAGAAGCAACCCAAGCACTGACGTCAGCGGCACCGCTCTAAGTCCCGCCATAGTAAAAGCAGCGATACCGGAACAAGAGACAATAATGCTCCGGATAGTGCCGAAGACGACGATAATCCCCTCCAGCCAAACCTCGAGCGGGAGGATGAACAAGCTAGCCCTCCGGAACAGGCAGCAAACGGAGAATCAGAGGATGAAAATTACATGCCTCTCTCCGAAGACGAAGTGAGCCTCGGCGACGAAGAATTTGTCGTGCCTGAGGATCCCGTCGAGCAGGAGCGCTTCAAGCGCCGGCTTATAGCCACAGCAAACAGCCTGAAGAAAAAGCAACAACAGCTTCGAGCTGATCAAGATCTGCTAGCGGATAGATGAACTGAAGTCCTGGCAGCCGAGGAATACGAACTCGAGCGCCCAACCAAGAGTTACCCAAAGCGCAGGTTGCTACCTCAACTCGAGGAGGAAGCATTAAAACCTACATCACTAGCGTATGATGCGGCAGATCGGCCACCTCGTGGCCGAGACAGAGAGGCATATCAGCCTAAAGTTCAGCCCGCACCCCGCCGCCACTGAAACAAAAATACCAAGGCCCGGGGCAACATGCAGGACCTGCGAGACGTATTGGAAAACAAGGAAAAACATGCAAGATCGATCTACAGATCACGGGGGCGCGCACCAACGCGGGACGATGACCGTCACGCCGGATATACTAAAAGCAAATCCGGCCGGGCCGAATACAGCAGACAAGACTCATATGAACTGCGTCGTGATATAGCCCGGCACAGAGGCACCGCACACCCCCTATGCTTCACTAATGAAGTAATGGATCACGAATTCCCAGAGGGTTTTAAACCCGTAAACATTGAATCATATGATGGTACAACAGATCCCGCGGTATGGATCGAGGATTCCTCCTCCACATCCACATGGCTCGCGGTGATGATCTACATGCCATCAAGTACCTCCCACTAAAACTCAAAGGACCAGCTCAGCATTGGCTGAATAGCCTGCCAGCAGACTCCATTGGTAGTTGGGAGGATTTGGACGATGTATTGCTTGACAACTTCCAGGGCACTAATGTGTGACCACTGGATGTTGATGACTTGAGCCATATAACTCGGCAGCCAGGGGAATCGGCCTGGCAATTCTGGACCCGGTTCCTAACTAAGAAAAACCAAATTGTCGATTGTCCGGATGCAGAGGCCTTAGCGGCATTTAAGCATAACATCCATGACGAGTGGCTCGCCCGGCACCTCGGCCAGGAGAAGCCGAAGTCTATGGCAGCCCTCACGACGCTCATGACCCGCTTTTGCGCGGGCGAAGACAGCTGGCTGGCTCGCAGCAACAACACATCAAGAAGTCATGGCACTTCAGATACAAAGGATACTAACGGCAGACCACGTCATAACAGACAATAGCGCCGCAACAATGGTGACAACGCTGAAGACACGGCAGTCAATGCCGGATTCAGCGGCTCTAAATCCGGTCAGCGGAAGAAGCCGTTCAAAAGAAGCAATCCGGGCCCGTCCAGTTTGGACCGCATACTCGATCGCTCGTGTCAAATTCACGGCACCCCCGATAAGCCAGCCAATCACACCAACAGAGAATGTTGGGTGTTCAAGCAGGCCGGCAAGTTGAATGCCGAAAATAGGGACAAGGGGCTACATAGCGATGACGAGGAAGAGCCTCGGCCGCCGAACACAGGAGGACAGAAGAGATTCCCTCCACAAGTGAAAACAGTGAACATGATATACGCAACCCACATTCCCAAGAGGGAACGGAAGCGTGCACTAAGGGACGTCTATGCGATGGAGCCAGTCGCCCCAAAGTTCAACCCATGGTCCTCTTGTCCGATCACCTTCGATTGCAGGGACCACCCCACTAGTATCCGTCATGGCGGATCTGCCGCATTGGTCCTTGACCCCATCATCGACGGATTTCACCTCACCCGAGTCCTTATGGACAGCGGCAGCAGCCTGAACCTGCTCTATCAGGATACAGTGTGCAAAATGGGTAGAGACCCCTCGAGGATCAAACCCACTAAAACCACCTTTAAAGGTGTCATCCCAGGTGTAGAGGCCCATTGCACGGGCTCAATCACACTGGAAGTGGTCTTCGGATCTCCGGACAACTTCCGAAGCGAGGAGTTAATCTTCGATATCGTCCCGTTCCGCAGTGGCTATCACGCACTGCTCGGACGAACCGCATTTGCCAGATTCAATGCGGTACCGCATTATGCATACCTCAAGCTCAAAATGCCAGGACCTCACGGGGTTATAACAGTCAATGGAAACACAGAACGCTCGCTCCGCACGGAGGAGCACACTGCGGTCCTCGCAGCAGAAGAACAAAACCGCCTTTCAAGGCAAACCGCCAATTCGGCGATAAAGACCCCAGACACCTTCAAGCGAGTCCGGAGTAACCTGCAGCAGGATCGCCTGGCACGTTCAGATCTCACCTAGCAATTCGGCCTCCGTCCTAGTCCCGGTCAAGCGACGAAACCTGTGCCGCGCTTACATAATTATGCACTAAAAATACCATGGACACCTCCCACAATGCGGTTCAACCGCCCTAGGGGTTGTATACCTTTATCATTTTCTCTCTTTCAGGACCTTACTCTCTGGAAGCCCTTTCCGGTAGTCTCACTGCTGACGCATTACGGGAAGGAAACACCAAGGAGGCAAGAAGCTAAGACGTACAAAGGAATCCCCAGGTGGTCTCTAATAACGATCGACATACCTGTTTTAAATACCCATACGCAGCTTGCCCTTGGATAGGACATGTCAAATAGTCCTATTTTTTGCTTTTTGCACTACTTGTATCTGTACGCTTCGACATATCATTTAATAACAATGCATAGCGTTAGTCTATTATTGCATTACCCTTTCTTTTTTCTCTCTTGCTTATTTACGAGAAATTGCACCCGTGCATTTTGGTACGACTAGTACGCCGGCCAGGGGCTTCAGTATACCCCATAATACGGCGTGAGAAGTCCGAACACTTTCGACAGTGCGGCACCCCGAACTTATAGCATTATATGCATCAGCTCCGAATCATGTCTTGTGTCAATAGTTGGGTTTGCCCGGCTCCCATGCTTTGGTGCCTTACGTTCCGCAATATCGGCTAAGGTAGCGCTAGGAGAACTACTGCGATTGTGTCCCGGTTCTTCCGGACGAGCACCTCAGTAGAGAAAGCCGAAAACTGACTGTCATGATAAGGCGAGAGCTGGTCGCTGTTCGAGAGGTCTCAAGTCCTTAAAGACTTTTCCGCTTCGGGCGAGGAGTCGGCCTTGCCCGACTTAGGCGTATATAGCGCCCCAAATTCGGCCTTCTGAATACTAGGGGCTTCGCCAAAATTTGAAATTGTAGACTTCTATGGCTAAGTGAGAGTGATAAAGCCTTATAGTCCGATTGCCTGGTTCGTTGTGCTGAACACCTCCCTCGAAGGACCCAAAATTGGGGTAAAGAGTGCTCAGGTTTATCCCGAACACCCTAGTACTAGTTACATGGGGGCAGAAGCCGACAACTGGCCAACTCTCAGATTTTATAAACAGCCACACAGAAGGTAATATTTTAAATTCACAAGCGTTGCATAGCGCAAATGAACTCGTTTCATATTACAGGATCACATGAGTATATTCATTCGAATATTACATCCTTAGTACATTCCTCCGCCACAAGGCGAGAACCCTTCAGGACACTGTTATAATACATTTCGGGGTGGCGATGCTCCTTGCCTTCTGGCGGCCCCTCCTTCACCAGCTTCTCGGCGTCCAGCTTCGCCCAGTGCACCTTTGCCCGGGCAAAATTCCTGCGCGCGCCCTCGATGCAGACAGACCGCTTTATGACGTCAAGCCGCGGGCAGGCATTCACAAGCCGCCTCACCAGGCCAAAGTAGCTGTCAGGCAGGGGATCGCCAGGCCACATCCGGACTATGAGACCCTTCATGGCCTGTTCGGCCGCCTTGTGGAGCTCGACTAGTTGCTTCAGCTCGTCGCTCAAGGGCATGGGGTGTTCGGTCCCGGTATACTGAGACCAGAACAACTTCTCCATCGAGCTCCCCTCCTCGGCTCGGTAAAACTCCGCGGCATCTGACACACTGCGGGGTAGATCTGCGAACGCTCCTGGAGAGCTCCGAACTCGGGTAAGTAAAAGGAAATTTCCTTTCACATGCTTGCTTTGCATAATGAATGCCTTACCCGTCGCTATCTTCTTAACCGCCTCAATTTCCTGGAGGGCCTTTTGGGCTTCGGCCTTGGCGTGTTGTGTGCTTTCGAGGGCCTTCGCAAGCTCGGACTATCGCTTCTTAGAGTCAAGCTCCAAGGACTCGTGTTTTTTGACGAGAGCCTGGAGCTCTTGCTGCACCTCGCCCACCCGGGCCTCTTGTTTTTCTCGCTCAATGCGCTCCTTGGCCGCCTTGTCCTCGGCCTCGGACATCGCCTTCTTCAGGGTCGCCACTTCAGTCGTGGCCCTAGCAAAATTCATGACGATCCTATGATCTAAGCAACCACCCTTGTTTTTTTCTTATCAATATGCAGACGGGGTATAACTTACCTTTGTTCCCTTCGAGCTGCCTTTTGGCAAGGCTGAGCTCTTCCTTGGACCGCTCAAGGTCCCGCTTCAGTGCGGCGACCCCCGCAGTACGTGCGGCAGCGGCTAGCAGTGAAGCCTGCATGTGCACATAGACATATTTCGATTAGACTCCTGTGGTTATCATTTGATCCTCTATTCGGCCTTTCTTCACAAACGCCAAACAGAGCATCAGGGGCTAGTGTCTATGCGGTAACATTCTCTTGTAATCTGGTTACTTACCTCAAAGCCTGTTAGGAGGCTGGCACAGGCTTCAGTCAGTCCGCTCTTGGCGGACTGAACCTTCTTGACCACCGCACTCATGATAGTGAGGTGTTCTTCGTCGATGGAAGCGCTGTGAAGCGCTTCCAGCAAGTTGTCCGATGCCTCTGGATGGACAGAGGCCATCGGCACAGGCGGCTTGCCCCTCTTAGCGAGGGGTTGCCTAACAGAGTCCGGAATCACTAGAGGTTCCGGCGCAGTATTCGGCTGGGGGCGGAATTTGCTGCCCCCATCAGAGCCCATGGGAGTCTTGCTCCCCTTGCACCCAGCATCCGGAAGGTCGCCTTGAGGCGCCTCCAGGACTACCTCCCCTCGTCTCGGTGCCCTTTGAGACAACACTTCGACGTTGTCCGTAGGGCGAGGGGAGGAGGCGGTCGGAAGTGAATCACTGTTCAGCTCCGACGGGTCCAAAGAACCATCCGATGAAGATACGTCGATATGGGCTCGGGACGGACTGCATAATCATGTTCGACGTGATGAGAAGCAGTTCAATAAAACATACGAAGGATTATTATGGTATCCGGATACTTACGACTTCGCCAGGGGCTTGTCTCTGGGCAACCACTCCTCTTCACTGAAGGCGGCGGTGGTGGAGTTGTCCGAAAGGAGGGTTCTTCCCTTCTTGGACCCTTCGGCCGCCCCGGACGGGGCGGCCTTCCTTTTCTTGTCTCCCCGGTCTAGGGGGGAAGAACTTTCCTCTTCCTCCTCCTCGTTTTGACGGGAGGAGTGCATCTCGGTGTTATCGGACGATGAGTCCGATATAACCTGGCGCCGGAGACCTTTCCGGGTCCCCGTGGCCTTCTTCTTGGCCTTCTTCTCCGGCACCTCGTAAGGCGCCAGAACCAGCATCTCCGTTAGGAGAGCATCTGCTGGATCTTCGGGCAGGGGGGCTGGACAATCGATCTGCTCCGCTGTCTCGACCCAGTCCTGGAAAATGGCGTGGGGGCTTAGATCCCGCGCATGGTCAAACTGGGGAAAATGAACATCTTATGAGATATAAAAGACTTACCGGATTGGCAGGGCGCTTTGAACAGCACCTTCCAGACGTCCTTGTGCGTCGTGTTGAAAAGCTCTCGCAGCGTCTGGTGCTCGGCCGGGTCGAACTCCCACAAATTGAATGCCCGTCTTTGACACGGGAGAATCCGGCGGAAGAGCATGACTTGGACCACGTTGACGAGCTTGATTTTCTTGCTCAACATGTTTTTGATGCACGTCTGGAGTCCGGTTAGCTCTACCGAGGAACCCCAGGACAGGCCCTTCTCTTTCCAGGAGGTGAGCCGCATGGGGATTCCGGATCAAAATTTGGCGGCTCGGTGATGTAGAACCTCCCCGATTGCCACCCCTTTATGGTCTCCACATAGGAGCCTTCGAGCCAGGTGACATTGGGCATCTTGCCCACCATAACACCTCCGCACTCTGCTTGCTGGCCGACCACTACCTTCGGTTTAACATTGAAGGTCTTCAGCCACAGGCCGAAGTGGGGCCTGATGCGGAGGAAGGCCTCGCACACGACGATAAACGCCGAGATGTTGAGGATCAAATTGGGGGCCAGGTCGTGAAAGTCCAGCCCGTAGTAGAACATGAGCCCGCGGACAAACGGGTGGAGAGGAAATCCCAGTCCGCGCACGAAGTGGGTAAGAAAGACCACCCGCTCGTGGGGTCCTGGAGTAGGGATGATCTGCCCCTCATCTGGAAGCCGGTGTGCGATATCCGCGGCCATATATCCGGCTCTCCGCAGCTTTGTGATGTCCTCCTCCGTAACGGAGGAGACCATCCACTTGCCTCCCACTCCGGAGATGCTTGGAGTGGTTTTAGGAGAAGAACGCGAACTTGGGTGCTAGAGCTCGAGTGCGCAAGAATGGATGAGCTAGGAGGAAGAAGGCGTAGGTGAAAAGGGTGAATCCTTGTCCCTTTATAAGGGCGGAAAAGGCTATGCGCCTCCCCACCTACCTAGTAAAATCGCTTATTCCCCAAGCGCCGTAATTGATGGCGCGGCTGGGATACCCACACCCGTATTGATGAGAATCCCGTGATAAGGGGACACGATCTCTGCTTCGACAACACGTGCCAAGGAAACCGCCTCGCAATACGTGTTGTGGCTGGTTGTGAAAAACGGTTCGAATAATGACCGGGCCGTGGTGTGATGTCATGCTGTAAAACGCGTCGGCAGATTAGATCTGTGGAAATATTATTCTCTCTACGGTGGTATGTGGAATTTGTTTTGCAGAGCCGGACACTATCCTTGTGTTCAAAATCTTCTACGGAGTATTCGGAGGAGGAACCCGCCTTGCAATGCCGAAGACAATCTGCACGCCGGACTCATCGTCATTGAAGCCTGGTTCAGGGGCTACTGAGGGAGTCCTGGATTAGGGGGTCCGCGGACAGCCGGACTATATCCTTTGGCCGGACTGTTGGACTATGAAGATACAAGATTGAAGACTTCGTCCCGTGTCCGGATGGGACTTTCCTTGGCGTGGAAGGCAAGCTTGGCAATACGGATATGTAGATCTCCTCCCTTGTAACCGACTCCGTGTAACCCTAGCCCCCTCCGGTGTCTATATAAACCAGAGGGTTTAGTCCGTAGGACAACAACAATCATACCATAGGCTAGCTTCTAGGGTTTAGCCTCTACGATCTTGTGGTAGATCAACTCTTGTAATCCTCATATCATCAAGATCAATCAAGCAGGAAGTAGGGTATGATCTCCATCGAGAGGGCCCGAACCTGGATAAACATTGTGTCCCCTGCCTCCTGTTACCATCCGCCTTAGACGCACAGTTCGGGACCCCCTACCCGAGATCCGCCGGTTTTGACACCGACAGTGCCCCCTGGCCACGTATATAAAGGAGTGGAGGAGGGGGGAGAGGGCCGGCCCTATGGCGCGCCCTGGAGGAGTCCTACTCCCACCGGGAGTAGGATTCCCCCCCTTCCAAGTAGTAGGAGTAGGAGTCAAGGAAAGGGAAGAGAGAAGAGAAGGAAGGAGGGGGCGCAGCCCCTCCCCCTAGTCCAATTCGGACTAGGCCTTGGGGGGGCGTGCAGCCTCTCCTCTCTCTTTCCCCTAAAGCCCAATAAGGCCCATATACTCCGTGGCGAATTCCCGTAACTCTCCATTACTCCGAAAAATACCCGAATCACTCGGAACCTTTCCGATATCCGAATATAGTCATCCAATATATCGATCTTTACGTCTCGACCATTTCGAGACTCCTCGTAATGTCCCCAATCTCATCCGGGACTCCGAACTACCTTCGGTACATCAAATCACATAAACTCATAATATAACCGTCATCGAACTTTAAGTGTGCGGACCCTACGGGTTCGAGAACTATGTAGACATGACCGAGACACGTCTCCGGTCAATAACCAATAGCGGAACCTGGATGCTCATATTGGCGCCCATATATTCTACGAAGATCTTTATCGGTCAAACCGCATAACAACATACGTTGTTCCCTTTGTCATCGGTATGTTACTTGCCCGAGATTCGATCGTCGGTATCTCAATACCTAGTTCAATCTCGTTACCGGCAAGTCTCTTTACTCGTTCCGTAATACATCATCCTGCAACTAACTCATTAGTTACAATGCTTGCAAGGCTTATAGTGATGTGCATTACCGAGTGGGCCCAGAGATACCGACAAATCCTAATCTCGAAATACGCCAACCCAACAAGTACCTTCAGAGACACCTGTAAAGCACCTTTATAATCACCCAGTTACGTTGTGATGTTTGGTAGCACACAAAGTGTTCCTCCGGTAAACGGGAGTTGCATCTCATAGTCATAGGAACATGTATAAGTCATGAAGAAAGCAATAGCAACATACTAAACGATCAAGTGCTAAGCTAACGGAATGGGTCAAGTCAATCACATCATTCTCCTAATGATGTGATCCCGTTAATCAAATGACAACTCTTTTTCTATGGCTAGGAAACATAACCATCTTCGATTAACGAGCTGGTCAAGTGGAGGCATACTAGTGACACTTGTTTGTCTATGTATTCACACATGTATCATGTTTCCGGTTAATACAATTCTAGCATGAATAATAAACATTTATCATGATATAAGGAAATAAATAATAACTTTATTATTGCCTCTAGGGCATATTTCCTTAGTGGGGGGCATTTTCTTTTTTTGACTCGGTATCGTCAGACGGGGACCGAATCAATGTATACAGCCATATAGGGAACGAACGCTTTCAGAGAGCTTGTCTAGAGCGTGGCAGTCGGCCATGACGGCGGCCAATAGGCCAGAGGTCATGCAGTCGACGACATCAACAAACACCCTCTCTGAGTCTCTCCTCGCGACGTGTCACAGGCTCACGGATCTGCCTCGGCCTCGACTGGTTGGTGCTGGTCGTCTGGACAAGATGGAATACAACACATGAGGGGTCGAGCAGTACGTGTGTGCTCGTCGATGCATGAAGATTGACTTATGCGTGCAACATATGTGAGATGAGTCTATCTTCTACAGCAAGCTGCAAGGCAGCAGGGGCAACTTCATATACCTAATGAAAAGGAAATTTCGTTTGGGTCCGCCCCCCAAGGCTTCACGTAGCTCTGCCATTATCACTACCAAAACACTAACATAGTGCGTAACTGGATTACATAGAGCAGCCTTAGTTCAACAATAGGCTAAAGAGTGAGCTTCACTACGAGTGTACATGCAGGTGTGTTGAGGAGTTGAATAGCTAGCATCGAAGCTTATCTATGGGTATTTCTATTTCCTTCTCTTTTGATTGTGTACTCCCAATTATCAACCCCTTCAGTTCATAGAAGGGGCCTCTCTAAACTTGGTATGATCACTACCAGAATAACCGGCGACGCCGACGGCCGAACCTATGCCGACGGCCCCCGTCGGCATAGATTGGCCTATCCCGGCGGCCCAGCCCAAAACGTCGGCATAGAAAAGTCGTCGGCGTATATCCATTTGTGCCGACGGCCCCCCGTCGGCAAAGCTCAGCCGTCGGCGTCGCGAGAAATATGCCTACGGCGGCCGGCGGCATAGATAAGCCCGTCGGCATAGAACGTGGGCCCGGCTACCCAGGCGGAAACGGCCTTTTGACGGCGTCAGTCTATGCCGACGGGCTAACGGCGGCCGTCGGCATAGCCCCCACGTCATTGATCCGCGTGGCCCGCCACGTCATCGATCCGCGTTGCTCGCCGGTCCGTGGGGTGGCAAATCTATGCCGACGGCCTGGCCGTCGGCATACGCGTGGCCCATGGATGTTGCCACGTCATCGATCCCCGCCCTTTGCCACGTCATCGATCCGTGGCCGTGTGGGCAGGTATGCCGACGGCCTTGCCGTCGGCATACCTCTATTTTTTATTTTTTTTATTTTTTTATTTTTTATTTATATTATTTACTTTTTCCTGTTTTTTTTTCACAACATACCCCGATGGTATATCGATTGCCCCCCTCACGGACGTTGCTGCCGCTGTGCCCCACAGCGACGCCGGTGAGGGGGGGGCACACCCCGGAGCTGCGTGCCGGGTGCCTGCGCCAGCCACCACGCTTCCACAACCGTAGGAGGGCCCAAAGCAACACCTAGCGGCATTGCTACCCCCCCCCCCCCCAGGTACACCGTCCCGTCTAACCGGGCCCTCATACATGCGGGGCGGTGTGGTGCCATGTCTGAAGAGGCGGGACGGGGGCCCTGGGGGGATAGCAATACCACCGGAGCGTCGCACCGGGCCCTCATACATGTGGTGTGGTGTGGTGCCATGTCCAAAGAGGCGGCGCGCATCTCCGGGATGTGCCCCCCTCACGGACGGCGGGGCCGCCGGCACCTGGAGGGGGAAACGGACGCGTCGGGTCTACACGGAGGGGATCTTGCTGTGGGTCTGGCCCGGATGTTGCTTCAAAGTGTTCCTATGGGCTGACCTAACACAACCGGGGGGAGAGTTCCAAGCCCGTCCATGTAAAGTCAAAGGGCTAGATCTCGTGGTCTAACGCTACATGGTTAGGCGGGACGGGGCCCCTGGGGGGTAGCAATGCCACCGGAGCGTCGCACCGGGCCCTCATATATACATGCAGGGTGCTGTCGTGGCATGTCCAAAGAGGCGGCACGTGTCTCCAGGGTGTGGCCCCCCTCACGGACGGCGCCGCCGCCGGCACCTGGAGGGTTGAAACAGATGCGTAGGGTCTCCACGGAGGGGATCTTGCTGTGGGTATGGCCCGGATGTTGCTCCAAAGTGTTCCTATGGGCTGACCTAACACAACCGGGGTGAGAGTTCCACTGGTCAAAGCCCGTCCGTGTAAAGTCAAAGGGCTAGATCTCGTGGTCTAACGCTACAGGGTTAGGCGGGACGGGGGCCCTGGGGGGTAGCAATGCTACCGGAGCGTCGCACCGGGCCCTCATACATGCGGGGTGGTGTGGTGGCATGTCCGAAGAGGCGGCACGCGTCTTCGGGGTGTGCCCCCCCCCCCCGGACGGCGCCGCCGCCGGCACCTGGAGGGGTGAAACAGACGCGTCGGGTCTACACGGAGGGGATCTTGCTGTGGGTTTGGCCCGGATGTTGCTCCAAAGTGTTCCTATGGGCTGACCTAACACAACCGGGGGGAGAGTTCCAAGCCCGTCCGTGTAAAGTCAAAGGGCTAGATCTCATGGTCTAACGCTACAGGGTTAGGCGGGACGGGTGCCCTGGGGGTAGCAATGCCACCGGAGCATCGCACCGGGCCCTCATACATGTGGGGTGGTGTGGTGGCATGTCCGAAGAGGCGGCACGCATCTCCGGGTTGTGGCCCCCCTCACGGAGGGCGCCGCCGCCGGCACCTGGAGGGGTGAAACGGACGCGTCGGGTCTACACGGAGGGGATCTTGCTGTGGGTTTGGCCCGGATGTTGCTCCAAAGTGTTCCTATGGGCTGACCTAACACAACCGGGGGGAGAGTTCCACTGGTCAAAGCCTGTCTGTGTAAAGTCAAAGGGCTAGATCTCGTGGTCTAACGCTACAGGGTTAGGCGGGACGGGGCCCTGGGGCTAGCAATGCCACCGGAGCGTCGCACCGGGCCCTCATACATGCGGGGTGGTGTGGTGGCATGTACGAAGAGGCGGCACGCGTCTCCGGGGGGTGGCCCCCCCCACGGACGGCCTTGCTCCCCCCCCCCCCCCCGGCCGCCCACAGGTACCCCGTCCTGTCTAACCCTGACACAGACGACCGCCGGGTCTAGCCCTTTGACTTTCGCCGGACGTGGCATGTCCATCTATGCCGACGGCTAAGCTCCAGTGGCATTGCTACCCCCCACGGCCCCTGTACCGCCTAACCCCCAGGGTCCCGGTGTCACAGGCGTCGCACCGGGTACCGGGTCCCATACAGACGGTAAACTAAGAATCTAAAAATGTAATAATTGAATTGATTAAAAACTCCGGTATTCATCATTGAAAATGTACTATCACTGTGAAACCTTTAGTGCTCGGGCACCGGGCCGGCTGCCCGGGCACTGAAAGTTTCACAGTAATTGTCCATTTTCTTCATATAAGTCTAATGAATACCGGAGATTATAACGTATGGATTAGTGAACTATTTAAACGGGTCAAATTGCTTTTCCCTCGGCGAGGTGGGACTATTTTTTCAAAAAAAAAGTAGTTGCCATCTATGCCTACGACATAGCCGTCGGCATAGGCCTCCTATCTATGCCGACTGCCTGGCCGTCGGCATAGAGCCATCCTTATCCACTCGATGGCCCTCTCGCTGTCAGGTGGGACCACTCCTATGCCGACGGTAGATCCACCCTTATCCACTCGGGCCACGCCGCGGCCACTCGTTCAACTGCCCCTCCTCAACCACTCCTCCTACTCCGACCCACGCCGCGCGCGCCGCCCGACCCCGACCCCACCCGCGCCGCCGCCGCCACCGGATCCCGACCTGGCGCGCCGCCGTCCACCCCCTCCACCCGCTGCCGCCGTCCGCCCCCTTCCACCCCAGTCCCCCTCCACCCGCCGCCCCGGCCGCCCCCTCCACCCGCCCCCTCCACCCGCCGCCCCATCCGCCGCCTCTACCCGCCGCCGCCCTCCATCGTTGCCGCCGTCCGCCCCCCTCCACCCAAGCCCCGGCCGCCCCCTCCACCCGCCGCCCCGTCCATCTCCTGCCGCTGCTGGTGAGCTGGCCGCGGCCGTGGCTCCGGCGAACTCCGGCGCCCTCCCGGCCCTCCTCTGCTGCTGGTGAGCACCGGGGAGGCCTCGGCCGCCCACGCTCCACCGCCCGTCGCCGGCCCCTCAGACACCACCTCCGCCACCACGTCCCCCGTCGCTCCCCTACTGCCCCCCTCGATGAGCTCCCCCGCCACCGTGCCGCTTCCCCCGCTGCTGCCTTGCTCCCCTGCCGCTGCTGCCTTGCTCCCGTGCTGCTATTGTGTTGCTAGATGAATGGATGGATAGATAGTTAGATAAATAAAAAAATTGTATGTTTTTTGTTCTTCTTGCTACTGTTTTTAGGTGGATGGATGTATGGATTATTTTTTGTTAGATGGATGCATGGATGTTGTTAGAATCATAGATGGTGGATGGGATGGAATGTCGGTGAATTTTTTTAGAAACTTTGTTTGTCATATAAATTTAATGTTAGGACATGTTGATAAATGGATGTTGGTCAAGTTAATGATATATGAATGGATGGATGGATGTTGGACAAAATTTTGACACTTGACTGAGATGTGATGATCTTGCTATTTTTTTATACTCATAATGATCTTCATAAAATAATTGAAGACAAAATTTTGAAAACTTACTAAGATGTGATGATCTTGCTAAAAGAATAGAAGACAAAAGTTTGACACTTGACTGAGATGTGATGATCTAAGTTGTTTTTTCGGTGGAATTTGCAGGCTTTGTGGTGTCACATTTCACCGGAGTGGCCGTTGTCCGACGCGTTGGTCCCTGAGCATCCCTCTGCTGTTCGACTACTTCCTCTACAGCGGAGGGTGAGCTACAAATCCATCACCTCCTTTTTCATGTGACTAGATTTCATTCTCAAGTCAACTGGCGTAACCTAGGCGTCTCCCGTCCGAAAGGGTTGCATCGATAAATATGCATTCAATTGCATATTTATCACCGCAGCTCTTTTGGATTGTCCAGTGTTTTCCACGGACAGCCCGAGGATGTGTAGATTCGGTATCTTCTCCATGTTCTACCCCGTTCCGAGACAGGATTTCGGCGGCGCCTCCCCATTGTTCTCCGGAGCACATTCTCTCGGCTATTTGCTGAGACGTGTATCTGGAGAACAGCGGGGAGGTGCTGCCGAAATTTTGTCTCGGAACGGGGTAGAATGGAGAACGTACTCAATCTACACATCCTCGGGTGGGATTAGGACCCATCTTTACCGATTAGAGATGTAGGTGGATTCAACGCGGTAGAAACTGAAAATTTGATGTGATTAATTTAAATGAATCCTTAATTATGTTGTGTGGCTTGCAAAAAATCAAGGATGGTAGATAATCAGTGGATGTACAGTGGTTTTATCCGTCGGAATCGAGTAACATCAGAGTGGATCACGAAAACCGATGTGTATTTGAAGGAGATATTCCGTCGTCCAATGAGAATTATCCCACCATGCCCCTGTGCGAGATGTGTCAGACGTCACCGTAGAAATCAGACGGACATGAGTGAGCACCTTCGCACGCACGGATAATGCCAAACTTTGACATGCCGCCGATAAACATAGCCGAGCAGGACCGTGGTAGAGAGGAGGTGATGCGACAATGCATCGATGGATATGAGGACGACGGGGTCAGGGACATGCTAGATGATGTCATTGTTGCAGAAACGGGAAATGCGACACCTTCAGAGAATGAACGAGAGGAGCCAGAGGCAACCGCAAAGGCCTTCTTGGAGGTCTTGGCCTCGTCGAAGAAACCTCTTTATGCGGGTGCGAAAATATCTCAGCTGGATGCCATCTCGCAACTGATTGCAGTCAAGGCTGAGTACGGTTGTAGCCAGAAATGCTTCGAAGCATTCTTGGGAGTATGGGCTAACAGCCTCCCTGAGGGTCATGAACTGCCGAAAAGCATGTACGATACAAAGAAAATCATGAAGGCACTCTCTATGGATTATGAGAAAATAGATGTTTGCCCGAAGAATTGCCTTTTGTTTAGGCACGAGTATGCGGATGACAAGTACTGTAGGCAGTGCGGTTCATCTCGGTACATTGAGGTGGTCGGTGAGGATGGTGAGAAAAAGCAGCTAACCATCCCCGTTAAGGTTCTTCGGTATCTTGATTTTATAAAAAGACTGCAGCGCCTTTTCATCACAAAGGAGTCTGCCAAAATGATGAAGTGGCACAAGGAAGGTATAAGGTACAATCCAAAAAAATCGTACATCCATCGGAAGGGGAAGCATGGAAGTCATTCGATGAAGAATACCCCGAGGAAGCAGCCGAGGCTGGGAATGTCAGAATAGTCATATCAGGTGATGGGTTGAATCCATATGGTATGTCGTCCAATCCATACAGCTGCTGGCCCGTGTTTGTAATTCTGCTCAATCTTCCTCCCGGTGCCCTAATGCAACACAAGACCATGTTCTTGTCGCTCATCATTCCGGGGCCTGATTATCCAGGGAAGCAATTGGGTGTGTTTATGCAGCCGCTGGTGGATGCTTTGCACCATTCTTGGTACTTTCCGACGTTGACATACGACCGGGATCTGCAGAGAAATTTCTTGATGAAAGTTTGGTTGCACTATTGCATGCATGACTTTCCCAGCTATGCTCTATTCTGCGGATGGTGTACAAGCGGGAAGATGCCATGCCCAGTGTGCATGCAGGCTCTGCGAATGATTTGGCTGAGTAAGGGTGGCAAGTATGTAGCCTTTGACCTGCATCGACAGTTCCTCCCTCCAGACCATCCGGACAGGGAAGACAAGAAGAACTTCACGAAAGGCCGGGTTGTTCATGAAGTAACCGAGATTCCAACATTTTTGGGGGCAGATGTTCTTGCTCAGCTAAAAGCTCTCCAGCCTAAAGTCAAAGCCAAAGCCAAAGCCAAAGCCAAAGGCTTCGAGGGATATGGTGAGACGCACAACTGGACTCACATTACCCCCTTCTAGCAGCTTCCCTATTTCAAGGACCTCAAACTTCCTTACAATATCGATGTGATGCACACCGAAAAGAATGTGGCAGAGTCCCTTTTCCACATGATCCTCAATATTCCTGATAAGACGAAGGATAACGTTAAAGCTAGAGCCGATCAACAGAGAATTTGTGATAGACCACGTCTGAACATGAAGCCTCCCACAGGCGGTCGAAAAAACTGGTTCAAGCCAGATGCTGACTTTGTCCTTAAACCGCCAGAAAAAAAGGAAGTACTTATCTGGCTGAAACACATTTTGAAGTTCACCGATGGTTATGCATCGAATATAAGTAAGGGAGTCAATCTTTCAACGGGCAAAGTGACCGGCTTGAAGAGTCATGACTACCATGTATGGATTGAGCGGATAATGCCGGTGATGGTTCGAGGCTATGTCCCCGAGCATGTCTGGCGAGTGCTTGCCGAGCTAAGCCATTTCTTCCGCACGCTCTGTGCTAAAGAAGTAAGTAAAGACGTGATTGAAAAATTGCATAAGAAGGCACCGGAGTTGATAGTCAAGCTAGAGAAGATCTTTCCGCCAGGCTTCTTTACACCGATGACACATCTCATTCTGCACCTCGCGAACGAGATATTGTTGGGGGGGCCTGTGCAGAATCGCTGGCAGTACGGCCCTGAGAGACAGAACAAGCATCTCCGACAGAAATGTGGAAACAAAGCTAAGATTGAAGCTTCCATAGCTGAGGCAGTTATCCTAGAGGAGGTGTCAGACGTCAGGACATCATACTATCCAGACCACGTTCCCCATCTGCATAACAAGGTGCCTCGATACAATATAGAAGAGCCGAAGTATCAACCCAGGCTCCATCTATTCAACGCACAAGGTGGGAGGGCTGGGGCCTCGAAACCTTATAACATGCCACGACAAGAGTGGGAGGACCTCATGTTCTATATCTTGCACAACATCAGGGAAGTTGAGGAAGTGTGGATGAGGTAATACCACTACACCATTCCTTTATGTCTTCCACATCATCATGTTTTATGTTCACTTAGTCCCGGTCTAACACCACTTTTCTTTTTTACGTGATGCTGCTCCTTATTGTTACGTGATGCTGCTTCTTATATATGCTGCTTCTTATATATGATGTGTATATTCAAATGAATTGAGCTGAAAAGAAACAGAAAAAAAGAAAAAAAACTGCACAGAAACTATGCCGACGGCCTGGCCGTCGGCGTAGGCCTGGCGTGAGCTCCCAGTGGCCGACACGTGGCAGGTCTATGCCGACGGCCTAGTCGTCGGCTTAGTTTGAAACTATGCCGACGGCTAGGCCGTCGGCATAGACCTGCCCCAGGAGCGCCCAGTTTCTGACACGTGGCATGTCTATGCCGACGGCCTAGCCGTCGGCATAGACCTGCCCCAGGAGCAACGGCTTCTCACCACGTGGTGAGAAGCCATTGGTCAACACTTGACGGCGGCCGCCGTTAGGCGATGACGTGCCGTCGGCATAGATGTACGGCCACCGTCGAGATAGGGGCTATGCCGCCGGCCTTTCTATGCCGACGGGCATCCTGGCTACGCCGATGGATATGTTGCCGACGGGAGCCGTCGGCATAGGCCTGTCCCGACGGCTAGTCAGGGCTATGCCGACGGCCCTGGCCGTCGGCATAGGGTGCGATTCCGGTAGTGGATACTCCAATGTCCTGGCTTTTCTTCTGGTTTTCTTGTCGATGCCACCATGGCAAGAGTTTCCTTATATGCCGAGTAAATTGCATGTTGATGAAGCCAGAGCTTGGAGGCGACCATGGACGCAAGATCCAAAGCAAGATCCCGTGCCTAAAGAACGTTTCCATGAGTGATGGTTTCTGCACAAAAAGTTGTTAAGTGTTCAAGATGACGAAGTGCACACATGAAGACCCAAGTCTTGCAATCTTGGTAGAACTTGCAGGAGGAGCAATGGCAGAGCTTTGCGTGTTCCATGGCCCTTGTAGGATGCTTGTCCTATCAATAGAATAAACAATTTTATAAGGAGGGTCTTCCTTCAGCAAGTCTTTCAGGTTGCTTGTTTGGTTCTTCAATTGCTAGAAATGCATTCACTCCATGTATGATCCACAAAGAATTTTATACTTGGATTGTTTGTATTTCCAAAGCATCCAACCTTAATAATAAACTCTAGAGTACACTCTTGATAACAAGTGCGGAGGAACCGATCGATCGTATCTAGAATGGTTGTACATCCTTGTTGAAGAAGTCCATCAACCCTTAGACATAAAATAGAAAAAAAAATCTTTGGATATTGAAAAGAGAAGGAAAGACGTATGTCATCTTCCATTTGGCTACATCTTTTTTCCAACGAGCATCATTGTGTTTTGAAGGAGTCGTCCTCTTTGTCCAATTGTAATAACCTTCCTTAAGAGACTCAAAACAAAAGTTTGGCCCTGGGTTATTCCTTAAAAGTACATTGGCAGCCAAATTTGTGCTTGCACTTCTAGGCTGCCAAAGTGACGTTCTTGGTGATTCCTTAAAACTACATTGGCATGGATTTGTGCTTGCACTTCTAGGCTGCCAAAGTGACGTCTTGGTGATTCCTTAAAACTACATTGGCAGCCGGATTTGTGCAAGCCAGAGAGGAGTCAAAGATTGATAAGCACTTCTCGATCAATAAATAACATTCGGTAGATGTTTCGAAACAACTATGTCATCATGATTAATCAAAAAGATAGGAACGGAAGCAAATTACTATTAGCCCGATTAAATGAGATGGAAATGGGACAAGTTCCAAGATTTTCAATTGGAAAGCCAAAGGTTCCAGCTAGTGTTAGGATACGAGTAATTTTGATCTTGGATGTTAAGATGACTACGAATGTGTTCACAGAAAGGACACCACATAGTATACTAAATATTACAGTTGTCGTCAACAATTTGGATAGTGCAATTAGCACTAAGTTTATCTTTAATATTCAAGATTGAAATGTCGTAAGCAGGAGGACAGTTCCCGTTCGCTTGTAGAAAGAACTATCATGAAAACACTTAGCCTTAAGAACTCAAGAAATCGTACTTCCATATTTCGTATAAATTATCTAGCTGGAGAGGACATGAGAGGGCTTTTATTTTGTATAAATAGATCTTTAATTCCCAGTCCACCTCCCTCTATCTCAGGCTTGCAAGTATTAGACCAAACAAATGGGCCTTTTCGAGTTACCATACTGCATTCCTGTCCACTAGAATTTTCGTATAATTGTTTTCTTCTGAGTAATACACTTCTTACAAAATAGGAAGTAAATGAATGAAGGAGCCACACACACGCAACCAGAGATGTAAACAAAGCGGAAACTTCCCATCTATTATCAGAATTGTGGAAATGAAGTACAATTATGAAATGCAAATTTCCAAAACGGAAAACGGAAATGAAAAACTTCTCACACATAAATGTAAAGAAATGGAATTGCATTTTCTTCTGGAAATCCTGCAAAAATGGAATTTAATTATCTGGACATACAAAAATTGCCCGATAAAAATCAAAATTGTATAGCCCACTTCAGCCCAACACATACTGTTATTTATCATTGTCCCTCTAAATACACGCCTCCACCATCCAGGCCTACTCACCGACACACCTTGTTGCTACTCTGTTGTTGGGTCATAATTGAACAGTACATTGGTTTGGTTATGTTTTTCTGCACGACTTAAGGGTTTTCTTTGTTCCAACATATTTTTTATTTTGTAACCATGTCCGCATCGTATTTGCTCTATGATCCCTCTGTATCAAAATATAAGACGCCTTTTGACACTATGATAGTGTCAGAAAACGTCTTATATTTTGAGATGGGGGGATTATTTACTTTCATCAGTTTTTAATTTCGTACTTTTTAGGGTTTCTCCATCTGTTTTGGTTTTCCCTAAAAATTACCAAAAAAAGTGATAACCCTATGATTTTGATCTATTTTCATCCCTACACCTAATAACTCAAGTAACAAATCTGCCTTGACCTCTCGGCAACCAAACTCATGAAAAAAAATAGGATGAATCTAATGTTGCTGATTTGGTACTCTAGATAGATGTCAATAAAATATAACGCTAATATCTGGCGATCGATCGCCAGTGGAGGTGGTCTTGGCGATCGAATCGTTCACCCGATCCCTCCTTTCACATCGAACGTTTTAGTTCGTTACCAGAAGGATCACCCTGTGAAAGTTTCTGTCCTGTCGATCGAGCCCAGCCAACGTACCATATACTGGGCCAGAAAAGCAGCCTGTGTGTCTTCTGGATAAAAAAATGCCATGAACAGAACAATGCCGTGTGAACACAAAAGAAAAAATGCCATGATAAAAAAAGGTGACATCTCTTAATAAAAAATTCCATCTAAAAAACCAAAAATGTCATCTATTAAATAATAAAAATTCCACTTCATAAATAAAAAATATCGTCTCTTAATAATAAAAATGACATCTCTTAATATAAAAAATGAGATCTCTTAATATAAAAATGATATCTCCTAAAATAAAAAATGACATCTCTTAGTAAACAAAAAATGCCATCTCTTAATATAAAAACGTCATCTCCTAAAATAAAAATAACATCTCTTAATAAACAAAAAATGCCATCACTTAATATAAAAATGCCATCTCTTAATAAACAAGAAATGCCATCTCTTAAAATATATCAGCTCTTAATATAATAATGCCATCATGGTTAAACAGTCACGCCATGTTGTCTTGTAACATATTTCGCAAAGAAAAATGTTAATACTGTCGTGGCAAATTTTCCAGAAAAAAAGTCATGTAGCAAAAATAGGAGGGCTTGGGATTCAAACTCAGGTCTACTGTGGAAAAAAAATGCAATGTAGCCAAACAAAATGAGGGCTTGGAATTCAAACCCAGGTCTGCCATGTGCAAAACTCGCACTGCTGCCGGTGCGGTGCACGGGTTTGATTTGAAAAGTAAAGTGTTCGCTGGGTTTTATGGTATTTGCAAACTAGTTCAAAATTTGACGTGGCAACGACCCTGCTCTGAGATCCGTGCGGCCAGATCAGCCTCCTAGCTGGCGGCGCCTGTTATGATTTCCGTACAAATCCAAAAAAAATAGCCATGGGCAGAGGGACTATATTCTAACTTTAAGAACACTCAGATCAGTGCCATGAAAGAGGGAGAAGTGGAGAACTCCTCTACCGACCTACGGATAAAAAAGAGAAATTTAACAGTATTCGTTGTGGAAAACGAAGAGGTAAATATAATTGCTACATCGACTCTTGGGCCAAAGGCCGCCGAGCTATCCGTCGTTTGAGCTTCAAAAAACGTCCGGTGACCTTCCCACGGCTCCGTCCGTATTTTATCCAAGACGACACACTCAATACGCGCTCGCCCGTTCACCTCCTCCACCATGTCCATGGCGACCGGAGTAGAACCGACGATCGACGTGAAGGTTTTCGTGGACAAGGAGAGGGGCAAGGTGCTCTTTGCGGAGTCCGGCAAGGAGTTCGTCGACGTTCTCTTCGGCTTCCTCACGCTGCCCCTCGGCACCGTCGTCCGCCTCCTCGGCGGGCAGTCTCAGGTGGGATGCCTCGACGAGCTGTACAGGAGCGTCGAGGGGCTCTCCACCGACCTGTTCAGGACAGAGGCTTGCAAGGCGATGCTGCTCAGGCCCATCAACGCTGCAGCAAAGCAGTGCTGTCAGTTGACGGTCAGAGTCGACGACACCAAGCACAGGGAGGTTTACGTCTGCGCTGACACGAGCTGCAGTGTCACCGCGTTCAGCTCCGTCACCGGCGCCGTCTGCAACTGCGGTAGAATCATGACGCAGCTTGCCGGGGAGAGGCCGGAGAATCCTCGTAACGCTGCTGCCGGTGGTGCTTGCGAGGATGGGGCTTTTGTCAAAGGAGGTATGAAGTTTATCGTCACTGATGATCTCAATGTTGCACCGGCCTCAACTTCTCTCATGCTGTCCCTTCTGGACAAATTTCAAGTGCCAGATCCCTCCTGTCTTGAGCAAATGACACTCCAGTTTAGTTCAGTCAAGGTTTGTGTATCACAATTAATTTATTTGCTTTGAGGATTATGCATAAACAAAACATGCAACATATACACTATTTAACTTATGTGATACATCTGTTGCAGATAATTGACCTGCTCAGGAGGTCATTAACGTCGCAGAACCCGTTAACTGGTCATTATCTTGACGTCGCGCCTGATGATTCAGTAGTGGATATGCTCCCTGAGTACTTGCATCCTGAAGAACAAGATAATGAGGCTGAGCACTCACTAGTTAATGCCAGCCTAAGGGTTCTTCAGACAAAGAACAACTCCAAGGTGTTGTACGCCGAAGTTGGCGGCGATTTGGTGGATCTTCTCTTTGGATTACTGACCATACCTCTAGGATCCATAGTGAAAACATATGGGAAATCTGCATCTAAAGGATGTCTTGACAATCTTTACACTAGCATAGCTGGAAGTGCTCATGGATGCTTGAGGCCAGAATGCCAGAACTTGCTATTGTCCCCAATGCTGGCACCTTATTTTGGCTACGGTGCTAGTAAGATGCTTCAAGTTGAAGAACTAGCTCCAGATAAGCTGGATATAAATGCATGCTTCAAGTGCTTCAAGAGTCGTGGATTTGCAAATCATTACCTTTGTCATGTTGAACCATGGTGCAACTACCAAAAACGCTATGTCAAAATTTGTTATGAAAAAGGGAAGACCACAAAGCTCTGTGAGTTGGATCCAAAAACACCAGAGGGAGGATGTGAAGAAGCAGCATATGTAAAGCAGGGACCTCAGAAATTCATTGTGACTGATGATCTGCATGTTCTTCCTCTGTCCTTAGCAAGCACTCTGCAAGTTGTTATTGAAGCCAAACTTCAGAGAAAGGACCTTGTGGAGAAAGAAGTCGCCCTTACAAAACCCCAGGTTGTAAATTCTGTCAAAATATAGTACTATAGACATTTCGCCTCACAGATCATAAAACTCACTAGCCTTTGATTGACCAGCTCTAGGTGTTGCTAATTTTTGAACAGGTTATGGAGCTACTCAGAGCTGCCTTGGTGACTCACAGAGCTCTTAGCACCGTGCTTCTGCCCGCCAAGATCAACAAGAAGCTGCATTACCACAGCTTCGGTCTATATTAGGAGCTCCTAGCACCGTTGCTGCTTAGTGCACTAATATGCTGTATTACTCTTAATTTAGTTAACCTGTTGTGGGTGCGTAATGGTTGGTCTTTTGGGTTTTCAGAATAGGCAAACTGTTGCTATTGTGGTTGTTATAATCTCACTGGGCTGTGGTCCGTACTCCAGAGTTCACTTGGATTTCTTTGCTTGTCTAAACAACTTGTGGCTTTTGAGAAGCGGGGCTTCCAGTGTGCAAGCCTTTTTTTTTGCTGATTGTTTACTGCATTGCTCATAACTTTTAAAAAAAATTACCAGTTCTCTACTACATCCTTCATCAGTTTATTGTATTTCTTGGTCAGCTATGAAGGATTAAAGGAGCCCAATATGGCGCTGACGATTGATCTTGGGAGCTCCCAGATCGAACAAATCCGTCCCTGGGGACCGATTGTTTGAGTAAACGAAATTGTTTCCTTTTTTTAGAGACACCTGTAACACCTTCAATTACAATTATAGGTAAATTGATTTGCATCTAAGATCTAAGAAAATACAAAGTAACTCCTATGACTAAGAATTACAATGAAATCGTTTGAAAACACCTTCTTCGCGGTATCAATCTCTGCTAGAAGAAATACTACAAAGACTTCGGCAGAGAGGCTGCAATTGGACTGGAGCAACGATGTTGTCATTCTTTCACCCGCACGAACATTGCCAATAATGATTTTTGAAAGCACCTTGATCCAAAAAGATGGGAAGCATTGCTTTGATCAGCTTCCGGCGATGGATCTGGTACAAAAAGAAAGCCCAGTTTTTTGTGTGACTAATACAAAAAGCCTTAAAACTAGTACTCAGACATGACTTTAAAATAGCTAAAATAAATAGCAATGATTATATAGTAAGACTCCCATCAAATTTAGCATGGATCTGATGAAAAATGGCTTCAAATAGGACTTAAAATAGGGAAAACAAAAACTTAAAATAGGACTTAAAATAGGGGAAACAAAAACTAAAAAATAGGACTTAAAATAGGGAAAACAAAAACTAAAAAAAATGTCATGCATGAAAATTCCAAATTGTCATTCCAACTTAAGTTGCCATTTTGTTTCATGATATGATCCAAAAAATCAAAAGAGGGAAAAGGTTTTAAAAGAGTGTCATGATAACAAAATTGCCATAGTGTTTTTAAATTTTCTATGGTGCTCAAAAAATGAAATGTGCCATGGAGCAAAATATAAAATTTGGCATGCTATGAAAAATTGGGAATACATTGCCATCATCCAAAAATAAAGGAAAATAAATTTGTCGTGATAGAGAATAAAAAACAAGATATCATGGATTGTCAGCAAAATTTGTCATGCTTCAAACAAAACTTGTCATGGTCCAAAAAATAAATTAGGCATCATATTTAAAAGCAAATGTTACCATGGTCCATGAAAAAGAAAAAAATTGATGGCCCAAAAGAAAAGGTCATGGCAATTTGCATCTATACATTATGGCAAAAATGTGGATTAAATTTGCAAGGTATTTTTACTATATACATGAAGACACAAAAAAAAGGTAAGATTGTCATCATGTGGTGGAACACAAAAAGTGCAACATATACTATTGTTTAATAATAATTGCCATGAGAGATGAAAGTAAATTTACCATGATCCATTAAAAGCAAAAATTCCAATGAGTGATGAAAGTAAATTTGCCATGACAATACTGGCCATGGAAAATAAAAGGTAAATTTTTCAAGGGGACCCTCTCTCCCCCTCCTATTCATCATTGTCGTTGATCCGCTACGACATTTCCACAAGACATGGCTTGCTGCACAAGATAAGAGGTATGGAGCCTCTTGCAGTATTTCTCTCATGTCAACAATGTGGTGGTTTTCTTGGGGCCCATAAAGAAAGATAAAAAATTTGCTTGCATTTTGAGGCTATTTTGGTGAGGTGACAGGATTGGAAACCAACTTCCAAAAAAGGTCTTTTGTTCCCATTCGATGTTAAAACCGTAACCTCTAGGGCATCCTCCACAAACTTGTGGCTCGTGTTTCCTTCCCCGTGAGATACCTTGGCCTCCCTCTATCAATTGGCAACTCAAGAGGGTCAACTTTCAATTCCTTGAAGACAAAGTGGCTGCCAAGCTTGTCCCTTGGGACAACAAAAATGTTACCACCACTTGCTGGGGCACCCTTGTCAAAGCGGTACTCACCTCGCAAGCGATCTACCATGCAACACCCCTCATTATTCCACCGCCCGTCATCCAGAGCATCAATAAGATTTAGAGGGCCTTTTTTTGGGCAGGGACCAACAAGGTTACAAGAGCCAAGTGCAAAGTTAATTGGGCCACCGTCTGCTGGTCGAAGGATCTTGGAGGCTTTGGGGTACTTCACCTCAAGAAGTTCGTGTGTTTTTTGCGCTTGCATTGGCTATGGTACGAATGGAAAGAGCATACCAAGCTTTGGGTGGGGATGGGAAACCCATGTGATAAGTTGGACTTCGATCTCTTCTACGCATCTGTTGTCATGACCATCGGAAACGATGATCACGCCCCCTTTTTGGACTCCCCTTGGCAAAAACCAATGGACTTTGCACCCCTGGTTTAGATGGCCTCTTCGCGAATAAATTGGAAAGTGAAAGACACATTCATGGAGAATGCTTGGATTACAAAGATCAACCTCACGAAATTCACTTGAGCATTTCAGGGAATTTGTGAAACTTTGGACGTGCCTTCATGAGGTCCAACTGAGAGAGGATGACATTATTTGGAAGCACATGACGAGTGGTCACTACTCTTCGGCTTCGGCCTATAAAGCACAATTCATTGGTCAACTAGCACAACCCTCTGCTACACCATTTGGGGGCCTTGGCTCCTCCTAAGGCAAAATTCTTTGCTTGGCTCGCTACCAAAGACCGTATTTGGACATTTGATCGATTAGCTTGACGTGGTTGGCGAAATGTGTCCTCTATCCGCTTTGCCAAAAGTGCAAGAAAGTGGTGTGCACATTTTCGTCAAATGCCACTTCACAGTCTGGATTTGGAACTTGATCAGAGCGTGGTTGGGGCTCCATGCTATTGACACATCGTCTTGGGTGGCGGAGCACTCGCTCAAGCGATGGTAGAGGCGACAACATTTCCCAATAGGAGTGATATGACCTCCCTCACCATGCTTGTTAGATGGATTAATTGGAATGAGAGGATCGCGCAGGTCTTGCACCACAAATCCACCCCACCTCTAATCATCTTCAACGACGTCAAGAGGGAAGTAAGACTTTGGGTCATTGCGGGTGCAAAAATTGGATCATACCATACCAATAGAGTAATGGTTTCATGTAATAAGGGTTGTGTGTAACAAACAAACTGACTTCTCCTCAATTAATGAACGAGGCAATCTTATGCTTCTGTTTCGAATAAAAAACGGAATGGCTAGATGTAAGTCATCTAAAAAAGAATTTCGGTCAGCCAATTTTGTTTCAGCCGTTGGATGGAAAATAGAGGGTGAAGATTGCTTCTTCTGCCTTCAGACCGGCCTCCTCGTTCTTCTTCTTCTCCCACCCGCCAAACGTGCCACTGGCCAAACCGCCAGCCACCGTCGTCCGCGGCCGACGACGCTCCCGCGCAGCCTCGCCGCCCGCCCTCCCCTCAACCTCCTCCCGCCGCCATGCTGTCGCCGCCCTCGGCCATCCCTCTCGCCCGACGATGGCCGGTTTTTTCTCCGGCGAACTTGCACCACCCTCCCACCACCGCCGCTCTTCCACCCCCACCCTAAGATAGAGGGTGGGGTAGCCCTCCGACGAGCCCCTCCTTCTCCTTCCTTCAGCTTTCTTCATTCAAAATCGACTGTCCACAATAGCTAAAGTCAGTCGACTAACATTTAACTATTGTGCAAAAAAAGTACCTTCTCGCATGAGGCCTCGTCGATCTTGTAAAGGGAAATTCATCTTGTGTTTATGCACACCACTACACATGCCATTGCCTCCTGGAAATAAAGTAACTTTACGCGACCAGAAGATGCAGAATGTGGCATGATCGAGCTGTCCACTCCATCCATCTGTCCATCGAGATTATACATAGAAAATGGCAGCCAGAGCGATCAATTTTTTTCAGTTAAAGTAAGATATCTCTGCATGTGGAGCCCGTTAAACATTGCAGTTGATTCATCTTGATAAAGTTTATTATCGTGCATGTGGAGCCCGTAAAACAAATTGTTTACTAGTTGCTTGCATCGCTAGGTTGTACGCGCCGAGCGATCTTGACTGAACATATTTTTTGCTTCGAGATGTGCATGCGTGGCTACAGGTTAATCTGCCACTGTGTACCTGCTGAAAGGAGCGTCAGACACACCAGAAAGGCCAGTCCAGAAGCACCCAGAGATCTCCAAACAGAGTCCACCACGATTTACATATATAATCGCATCAGCATCATACCGCTAATTATCACGAGATATGTACGATCCACTTCAGGCGCGAGTGTTTATTTATCTAGCTCCAAAGCTTGACATGAAACGGACTCCGGCCAGAAACCTGTAGAGCGACGTACGGCGCACATCGACGTGTGTATATGGTTGACCTTTACGTCAAGGTTGAAATTTCACGGGTCCGGTCGACGGAGGCTCGGCTCGTGAAGTCGTGATTGTTCACACACACACGGATGGCAAAACCCGCGACGCCAAAATCTTCCATCGTCGTCGTCGTCGTCGACCGATCATCAGCGATACAGAGAGCGAGCAGCTCACGGCGGGACGTGCGCGCGTGCCTTTCCCCGGTCCTCGTCGACCAATCAATCAACTTGCCGAGCAAACGAGCGAGCACGAACTGTACGCAGTTTCCGTGCGGCGAAGCCGTGAGGTCGATCCATCCATGGCCGTTTCGATCAGTTTTTCCTTGTATCGATCAGCGGCAGTCGTCTACGTCGCGGCCGACCTGACCTGAGCGCTGAGCTGGGACCCAACTCCCGGTGCCGTCCACGGCCGGGCCTGGCGGCTACGGCCGACCGCGACGGGTGACAGGCAAGGCTCTCTCGTCCCTCCCACCGGTCACCGCGTCACTGTTCGCTAGCGCACTCGCTGTCAACGCCTTTGCGCGGTGACCGCGACGTTACTCGCCGCGTGGTCGCGTCCGTCGATTTCCCATTTTTTGGCCGGACCGAGGTCACGTCGCCTCGCCGTAAATCACACGCTGCCGTCGCCTCCGCTCCGTCCGTGGGGCCGCGGGCTTGATAATTTTTATCGATTCATTACATTTCAGCGGCGCGTAGCATATTTTTTTTTAGCTTCAACTAGTGTCTGGGTTTCAACGGTCCATGTCGATAAATAAAGTTGTCAAGGTGCGATTCGGAGTATTATCGAGAGAAAAATGAAAGTCCAGTCAATATGTTATCCGTGTATACGTGCGTGTCTTGACTAACAGAGTAACAGACATGGTTTTGCCTAGTAGTTTCTCGGCTAGACTTTGCCCCAAGCTCGGTTCCAGCTGACTCGAGTCGACGGCGACATATCCAGATGGAAAACTTATTCGATCCTAACGTAGAACACAACATGTGGTATTTAAAATGACTTGCAGTATTTTGAGGCACAAATTATTAGATCCTGACATACAACATGTGGTATTTGAACGAGGAATGATTCAGAGAAGTTGAGTTGTCATCAACCCACACGTTGATTTTTTAAGCAAAACAAAAGGAAAAGAGCCGTCCTTTATTTGACTATAGTAACCCTCCGTTTCTTTTTAATCCGTGTATTAGGTTTGACCGGAATCAAACTCTTCAAACCCTCCGTTTACGCGCGCTTCTTGAACAGCGGGCATGGTTTTGCCTAGTCTTACTCATCTAGACTAGCCCCAAGCTCGGTTCCGGCTCACTTTCGCGCAAGACGGTGATACATCCAAAGGACCAAAAAAAATCGATCTGTAATTTAGGGCAAAAATAAAATGCTTTTATCATCAGCTCTAGGAGGGGAGCGGAAATACTTTAGAATGCGAAATGCGTGTGGCGAAGCGCACAAATCTCAAATGAAAAAATATAATAAGTCTGGAACACCACGGGTTCTGGATTTTAACAACCAGCTGAGCTGAGCTCGCGTGATCGGCCCATATAGCACAGTACCGTATTTGATAAATCAGCTACTCCCTCTGTTCCTAAATATTTGTCTTTTTAAAGATTTCAAACAGACTATCACATGCGGATGTATATAAACATATTTTAGAGTGTAGATTAACTCATTTTGCTTCGTTTGTAGTCATTTGTTAAAATCTCTAGAAAGACAAATATTTAGGCTAGTCATCATAAATCTTGTAAAAAAAGTAGTCATCATAAATCAACTTCCAGTGGAGACTGTAGTCTCAGTTTCGTGACAAGAACATTCTCTGACTCTCTAGATGGTTTTGTTCAGTTATTGTTGTTGCACCTTGAACGAAGGAATGCCATTAAAGCCGATGAAACATTCGATAGCCGACCCGCTGCTCCGTGAAGTGGACACGAGAGTGAGAGAGAGCCGGCGTGACGTTGACAGAATGGCAGGCAGGCATGATCATCGTCTCCGTGCCGTGAAAACTGATGGGAGCAGGAGCTTGAGACCAAAACAGCCCGTGTGATGAAACCGCAATGATCATCTTGGTCGTCTTGGTCGCTCAGCTCCTGATTCTGATTCGGTGTCGTGACTCGTGAGGGACGGTTCACGCACGCACGCACGCGCGGGCAAAGCAGTAGCAAAACCACGGCAGGCACAGTGAGGGAATCTTTTTCTCTCTTGTCGCGGTTGCCAGCCACGGGTACGGACTATGGAGAGATGGAGCAAGCGACGCAAGCAGCTCACGGGAACGGGAGGGGCTTTCGTCGGTGCTCCGTCCAACTTGGCGTGGCGTGCCCGTGCGAGCCAGAATTTTCCGATTGACGGCGTCACCGTTGTTCTGCTCTTTCCCTTTGATGATGATGATGAGATGAGACGAGCAGAGCGGTTCCGTCTACGTACGTACGGCGCGGCCGACCTGATCTCACCCGACCGCGGCCGAGCCGAGCCGAGCCGAAAACCCAGGACAGGTGGACCTCCTAGAGTGAAGTCTGAAACAGACCCTGTGGTTGTAGGCACAGTCGGAGATGAACCTCGACCTCCAAATCCCGGAAGTCCATACCCTGAACTCTCTGATCCCGGATTTTTTCGCTCTTAACCTCGTTTAGGCCAGGATTTGCTGACGTGGCACCATTCGAGGGTGGGATTGCGAATTAATCATGCCAGCTGTGCTCGGGCAGGTATGTTTTTAATAGCGGAGCGGGTGGGGAATTTCTCTAGGGTTCAACTGCGAGAGTGAGAGAGGAAGGCGGCCACCTCGATTCAGAGCAAGGCGACCGAGAGAGGGCGGCGATTGCCGGCGGCCAGGGTGATGTCGTCGTCCTCGATTGGTTCCGCCCGTTCACGCGGCGGACGGATTCGACGGAGAGGCGCAACAGCTAGGTCGCCGGTGCCGTATCGTGAGCAGCCGATGGAGTACGAGCCGGCGGTTTACTGCGGCCAGTGCGGGAGGAAGGCGCCGCGGTGGATTTCATGGAGTGCGGCGAACCCTGGGAGGAGATACTATGCATGCGTTGAAGCTCAGGTAGTCTCTGTACTTGTATTTGCCCTATTCTTATATGCGCTGAACCTCAAGGCTCCTCTGCTTTGTTCGATTTTTCTGACAAACTTTTGTTTCTCTTGAACAGCATGGATTCGTTGAGTGGCACGACGGCCCAACATCTCCATTCCTGCGTGTATTGTTGGGTGATCTTCGAGATAGGGTTTGGCAGCTAGAGGATGATGCAGCAGCAATCTGTAAAGATGGAGATGCAACTGTTGGTGCATTGTGTGTGGAAGTGCAGAAGAGAAATGAGCAAACTGGTGTTAGGAAAGGGTTGCTGTTGCTATTTGGCATTATGATATTTGTGTCAGGTTTAGTTGTAGGGATGATCTTATCCTAGTTCATGTGGACAAATGGATGTGATGTGAGGCAATGTAATGTGTTCAGAAAATGTACTGGATCCAGTTGTTATATTTGTTTGAATGAAATGCAGTTTGACAAAATTGTCAGGCAACATACTGAATTTTTAACTGCTAATGTACTGAATTCAGTTTGCAAATTTTTGTCAGGTTTGAAGTGTCATTTTTGACAGCAACAAAATAAACTATAGACAGTGTAAACAGTGTGAATTTTTGTCAGGTTTGAAGTGTCATTTTTAACTGCTAATGTACTGAATTCAGTTTCCAAATTTTTGTCAGGTTTGAAGTGTCATTTTTGACAGAGAACGTTCACAGGAATGAACAAAACCCCTCCAAATTTTTGGCAGAACTCGCATATTACAGAAAATTGTTGGCAGCAGCAAAAATAAGTGAAGCCATGCTCATTGTTGGCAGCAGCAAAAATAAGTGAAGCCATGCTCATTGTTTGCAGCAGCAAAAATAAGTGAAGCCGGGCTCATTTTTGTCAGCAACTAAATAAAATAAACCCATTCTCAGGAAATTTCTTAAATATAGATCATCACATATTTGACAGCATCCATGTTCACTTAGCATAGCACTTTGCATACCACATAACCATAAGTTCACAGGGACACACACATCCAAAATAAGAGTACTTCACGAGGTTCTACACATCAGTACAGTTGCATATGGATCAAAAGAAACACAGTTTCAGTAATACACAACTTCAGTAGTTCCCAGAAGCTGTGAACCAGGGCATGAAACCTCTTCCTCTGCCTCTGCCAATAGATGTACTTCCTCCAGGTGCTTCATTTCCAGCTGGTGCTGATCTTCTGGGAGGTCTGAAACTTGAGGAGCCTGGCTGTGAGCTTGTAGTTGCTGCATGTTGAGAGGACTCAGGAGTTTGAGTCCTGGTTGCAGGTTGAGAAGATCTAGCTGTAGCTGCCCTTCTTTTGGCAGCCTCAGTCTCTGCTTGCTGCAATCAAAGAAAAACAACAAAAGCACTGGTCAGCTGCATATTAAAAAGTTAGTAGAGCAAAAATTGCTAATGGTCAGTTGCATATTACCTTAGTGGACCTCTCTTGTCTTCCTCTCTTCCCAAGAAATGCTTTTGTTTTTTTGTTTCTATCAGCATTCTTTAAGCAAGATCCTTTGTTGTGTCCCTTCCCCCCACATGATCCACAAGTGATTTGAATTCCATGCTTGCTAAGTTTCTTTCCTTTGGGTGCTTCCCCCTCCTCTCTCCTTCTATCATTGTTTTTCTTCCTTGCTCCTGGCATTGCAATATAGCCAGGTGCCACTGGCCTAGGGTTCCGAGAAACTGGCCAACATTCTTCACCTTCCACAGGCTGGAGACAATGCTCATATATTTTCTTGAAAGTCTCAATGTAGTAGCAGGGGTCAATGAATTCTTCTATTTTTCTACCACTTTTGTATATAGCACAGATTGCATGACAACAAGGAAGGCCTGCCAACTGTAGATATCCACATGAGCATGTCTTCTTCTCAAGGTTCACTGTGTACCTCCTTCCTCTGCCAGTCAAATGCTTGACCTCAAATCCATCCTTGCCATTCCAGAGCACCTCACAAAACAGAGTTCTCTTGATGTTGCCCTGTAGTTTCTTAAAAATGTTAGGGCAAACTGTTCCATGCCACTTATCACTTTTGCTTCTCTGTTCCTGAATTCCCACATACATCTTCTTCCTTATCATCTCTTGCTGTGATATTATGGGATAAAACCTTGATTCTATGATGGCATTGTTGAAAGACTCACATAGGTTGTTGTCCACTGACCCGCAGTTTGATCCATATGGGAAGAATGCCCTAGCCCAATGCACTGGCTCTATCCTCATAATATCTTTTGCACCATCAGGGGTTTTCTGAGCAAGCCTGGCCTTGTTGTAATTAAAATCATGTTTGTTTGAAGCCTTGGCAATTGCCCAAATTCTTTTTTGTAATTCATGATCCCTGTGCTTCTTTCTCCAATTGGCATAAATGTGCCTTGCACACATCCTGTGTTGTGCCCTAGGCAAATAATCTCTCATGCTATTAATTAATCCCTACAAAAGAGATATAAATGTTAACAACAAGATGATATATCAATGCAATACACAACAATGTATGAATGCAATGAAAGTATATACCCTAACCCCTAACCTTATCGACAACTACCTAGCATCACCTACCCCTAACCCCTAACCTTGTCGACAACCACATAGCCTACCTCTAGCCCCTAACCTTATTGATTAAAACAAGTACAACATACACACATGGAACAAGTACAACATACACATATGGAACAAATAATGCAACATACTAAGAAACTTGTAGACAAAATTACCTTTTGCTGGTCAGAAATAAAAACCCAGCCAGCTCCTTGATCATTGATATCCAAATCCTTGATTAGCAACCCAATAAACCACTTCCATGTCTCTGTAGTTTCTTTTTCCACAACAGCCCATGCTACAGGGTACATTTGGTTGTTTGCATCCCTAGCAATTGCAGCAAGTAATTCACCTTGGCATGCTCCTTTGAAGAAGCATCCATCTAGGCCTATGACTTTCCTGCATCCAGCTTTAAACCCTTGTTTCAAAGCATTGAAACAAACATAGAACTGTTGGAAAACATTAATTTCCATTTCTTTTGGATCCAAGCAAACAGCAATAGTACTCCCAGGGTTACTTCTAAGCAACTCTAACTGATAGTCAAAGATTTTAGTATACTCACTCTTCATACCACACATCAACTTATCCATGACAATCTTTTTTGCTGCCTTGCACTTTGAGGTTGACACATCAGCAAACATATCTTTGAGGACAGTGGCTTTGATGCTATCAATCTTCCACATTGGATTGGCAAGGATGAAATGTTCATATCTTTCTGCTATGACCTTTGCAGAAACAAGCCTGTTTTCCCTGTTCTGTGCACAGTGGTGCTCATCCTCATATGTAATGATTTGGAACCTTGAGCACCTGCTAGTCTTTGCTCCATACACAAGCCATGGGCACCCAGGCCATCCACATTTGGCTCTCACCCTCACCTCCTCAGACTTTAAGAAATTGATGCTTCTTTTTGTAGCAAGACCATATCTCTTAATTGCTTTGACAAATTGATTTTTGCTTCTGAAAACCATCCCCAAACTAAAGTGTGGAATATCAGTATGAGGGTCAAATCTAGGGTACTTGCTCTTCCTTCTAACAATGTGCCCCTTCTCATCTTCATCATAGGAATAATCTTCATCACTAGACTCAAATTCCATTTCCTCCACTACTTCTTCAACATTTGCAATGAAGTCAATAGGAACAGCCCCTGATGCATCTGAAGTAACCCATTTCCTGGAGTCTTTCATCTTTTTTCTGAACTTCCTTGCATGTTTTCTTAGCTCAACTACCTCTGATTCCTCTCCACTATCATCAGTACGTGGAACATAGTCATTGTCCTCTGAATCATCTGAATCAGACTCCTCTTTTGCTTGCTCTGCTCCTTGCTCTGCTGCTGCATGTTGTACTCCTTGTGTTGTTGCTGCAATCTCTGCTCCTTGTGTTGTTGCTGCAAGCTCTGCCCCTTGTGTTGTTGCTTTATATCTTGCTGAAACTGCTGCTGCTGCAGGCACTATTGTAGGCTGGGAAGGATTGCACACTTGAGAACTCTGAGAAGGATTGTAAGTTTCAGAACTTCTTCTCTTCAATGGGCTGCTTATGACTGCAGTAATAACACCACTATTATTGGGGACAAGTACTTGTTGTACTAATTCTTCATCTACATTCTGATGATCCAATTGCACTTCTTCAGCACTCATGACAATAGGCATATCTTCTTCACTTCCACTTAGCATATGATCCTGAATTTCCTCCTCAAAATCAGAGCCACTCTCCTCTCCTTCTTCATCCTGATCCCCATTGTACTCCACAAAAATTTCTGCAACTCCACCATCTGTTGTATGATCTGACATCATCATGCAACCAGCATCATCATGTAGAAACAACAACCCATTAATCAGGTCTCTACCAGACATAAGATAATAATACTTCATGCTTTCCTTTACTGTCAAATGATCTGCAAGAAAACGCTTGACCTCCTGCAAGGACAGCTTGTCCCTCTCAATCTCAGAGTAGGCCACATCTCCCCCAACATAGTCCAGAGAACGACCAATTCGAACAAACTGCCCCCCTATATGAAACCTGACGTTCAAAATGTCTGTTGGGTCCATGGATTCAACAAAACGAACCTACATTGCAAGCATCGCAACTGATTACTACACTGGACAACATAAATCAACATCAAATCCACTTATTAAGACCCCTAATTTCTGCAGCTTTACAAGACAAAAACCCTAAACCTAACCAAGACAAAAAAAAGAAGAAAACACCATAGATTGGAGAGGGGAGATGGATCAGCCGTACCTTGCTCTTTTCTGCCGGAGAGGTCGTCGGCGGCCGTCGCGATCATCCGCTCATCGCCGTCGCCGCTGTGGAAGAGCAACAGAGGCGCGTCGCGTCGCAGCAGAGGAAGGGGCAAAGTGGAAGACGAGGGGGCTGAGCGAGTTGGTCCGGCTCGACCAAGTTATAGCCTGAGACCCCACCCGCAGGTGCTGACTCAGCCGCTTCCCAGCCTTTCCCAAGCCACGTACCAATCCCGCCGTTTGGATAAACACACAAGGATCAAAAAATCTGGGATTTGAGAGTTCAGGGTATGGACTTCCGGGATTTGGAGGTTGAGGTTCATCTCCGACTGCGCCTACAACCACAGGGCCTGTTTCAGACTTCACTCGACCTCCTATAAACGGAAAAACCTCCAGATCGCCTGCTACGTACGTACACGGGCCAGGCAGTGCCGCCGTCCACGGCCTGACACGGTCGGCGAACGGGTGATCAAACCCAGCACTCTTTTTGTTTTCCAGAGTCGCCCTTGCCCCCGTCGTCGCTGCCGTCGGCCACCACGGACGTTCGTGGCACCGCCCGCTTCTCGTGGCGATCGCGTCCGTCCATCCACGTCGGGGCCCTCGTTTTTGTGATGGATTTGTATTAGTTGATGATACCTTCTGCTTGTGGCCAAGTGCCGCCTCTCGCTCCTTTTGCACTCTGGCTCGAGATGCCGCCATTTTTGCTTTTTTTTTGTGCGGGGCCTTCCCTTTTGAATGCACGCACTCCTGCTCACACCGCACAATTCCCGTAAACATCTTGCCCTGAAATCAGTTTTTTTTCCCTATTTATCTTTACGAACTACTAGTAGTAGCATACATATATCATATGCATGACTATTCCACCAACCTAATAATAATTCAAATAACCGTATTTCGGACACATATAACTGGAAATCATTTGAAATCTAGAATTTATGAAGTTTGATTCAAAATTCAAATTTTTAACATAACAAATCCGCAAGATGATTCAAAGTTGACATAACAAATGGTCCAAACGCGAAGATCAAGCTTGCAACACATGGTTCACCTAACACAAGCACGTCAAATATATAATATAAACATAAAGACTAAGCAAAATGCTCGTCCATGGAGAAGTTGCTCCCCCTCTTTATTTGTTTTGAAAGCAAAATCGCCTCGATCACCGTCATTTTCTCAAACGGAGTGAACAAAGACATATCCTCTATGCCTACCGTGTTGTTTGTCATCTCCGTATATGATTGCTGGCCATATAATCGTAGTTACGAAACTAATGAGCAATACAAAAATTCATGTAAAATTGTGATTGCGTATTGTAAAGATTAAACAAATGAAAACCATTTTTTAACCATTCATTCGTTTTGTCATACACCTCATTGGCATTGTACATGTCGAAATCCTCATCAACCTTGGGGAAGGCGGACATGGTCGATGACATCTACGCGAAGGACACGTGCGGGGTCAAGTGAAGGCCGGCAACCGCGGAAGGACCAGCCATGGCAGCACCCACCTTCGCCTTCTTTGGTGCCCGCGACTTCCTAACGGACGCAGTGGGGCAGCGGCGTGGGGTCACTTGGGCGGCGGATCTCCCGGCTAGGCCGACGGCTACGGCCGGGGCGGAGGATGCTAGGGTGTTCGATGTCACAAGGCCAGCCATGAGAGGCGGGGTGCTACCAAACAGCGGCGACAACATGGGATAGGCGACGGAGTAGACAGTAGGGTCGGAGGAGCCCATTTCGCAGCGGTGCCATGCGAAGAGATATGCGTGAAACCTCACGCGAGGGGAAGTTGCTTGGCACCAACGTTATGGAAAGGTTTACGGGAATGGTCATCTTCCTCCAGATGTACAAGAAGTCGGGGAGATTATACGGGCTCCCATATTTTTCCGTGTTTACGAAATATGTTGGAACATTTTTTTTGCCCGACTGCCCATAAACCAGAGATATTTACATACACGCAAACTATTGAAGATGCTCTTAGGCCGCTGTCGTTAGAAGCTTGTGCACTTATGCATGCGTAGTTACGTCAGGGTTTTCTAATTTGTACACGCCGACACACTACAACCTCTCAAGGCATTGTGATTTAAAGACTTGCCATTGTCTTTCTATTTCTTTCCCATCAGCTCCCTGACTCTTTTAACCATACTCCCTCATAGCGACTGGTGCCCCCCCCCCCCCCCCCCCCCCCCCCCCCCGGCTATTCTTCTTGGTAAGAGCACGGGTACAGCACACCCAAACTCTAAATTGAAGTGCCGATGTGTGCTTGTGTTGGGTTTTTGGAGAGAGAGAGAGGGGGAGAGAGAGAGAGAGAGAGAGAGAGGGAGGAAACCATTGTCTCTGGATTAATCTCATCAGGAATAGAAGTTACAACTATATGCGAACATTTCTACCCAAAGTCATTTGGATGAGCTCAATATGGATTTTATTTTAGAAATAACGCTTTCATAGCCTACATTGGTGGTTATTAGTATCTCATTTGTCTTTGCACAAATCTCGTCTTCAAATCACACCTACGATTAGTTATTTCCGACTGCAAAACAAACAAGAAAGAAAAATTAGCCAATCCATAATGAATCATGTTAGTAAAATCTTAGTTGTTTGAAAAAGATAAGTTCAACCAAAAGCCAATGGACGGTGAATCAGGTTTTATAAATTATTTTTCAAATGGAAAAACCAGCAAAACAGTAACCGACCATGTTAGTATTGCATTTTTTTAAATGAGACCAACCCAAGGGCTAACCCTCGTTGACATTTTTTTATAGAAGAAACTCCGTGAGCATCGCCCGTCCGAGCCGAACTCGGGTGGGCTGGCAGCAACCCGAGCTGCCCACCCCATCCTCTTAGGCCAACTCCACCGCGCGACCCCAAACGGACGTCCGGTTTGGCCGGATTTTGTCCCTTTGGGCGGCAATGGGTTCGCCCATGCCGCGTTTGTCCGATGGGTCGCGGGTGCGCCCAACGCGCGGCCGCACCCCAAAACCTGTCCGGGGTAGACGTGAATAAAAAATATAAAACTTAAATGAAATGACTAAAAAAGCAAATAAACGCAGTTAAAAAAACATAAAACATATATAGGGGTCACGGCCACAAAACGGCCCAGTTTCTCAGTCCACTTAAATGTCACAGTTTCATAATTAACATAAAAACAAAATAAAAAACGCCTCCCGCGCGCTCCTGCCGCGCCCGTCGATGCCGTGGCCGTCGCCGTCTTCACTGGCCGCCGGTGTCGTCGTCGTCGCTGACGAGGTCGACGTAGTCCGCCGGCGTCCACAGGTGGGCCGGCGGTCCGTGGTGCACGGGGGCGGCGGCTGGAAGGTGGCCGGTGCCTGCACCACCTCCTCCCGAGGCGATGCCTCCCGCTCCGGTGACCGCGGCGGCGTGGGGCACCAGTTCACGCCCCCCACGGCGGCCGCCATCTGCTCAGCGGTGCACGACCAGCTCCATCCCTGGCCCACCAGGCCAGGGTGGAACGCGGCCACCGGTGGCTCCTCCACCACCTCCTCCATCGGCACCATCTCCACCTCCGAGATGGCGACGTCGCCGGCCGCGGAGAGGGTCGTCATCTCCTTGAGGCCCTCCCATTGGCGCTCGTCGTGCGTGTGCATGGAGTCTTCCAGCACACGCGCCATGAGCCGGGCCTCCTCCTCCGCCGTCATGCGAGGAGGTGGGGATGGCGATGGAGATGGCGACGGCGACGGCGTGGGCGTCAGGCCGCGCACCCGCGTACGCCCCGCGCGCCTGGGGAACCGCTCGGGGCTCACGTGGCCGCCGCGGCCCCGTCGACGTGCCGGCGAAGAACGACGCCAGCCGCATGTCGTGCTCATCGCGGAACCAAGTGTCCCACAATGGCGAGTTGGGGCGTACCTCTCGTCGTAGTAGAGGTCGTCCGGGAGGAGCCGGCGGCGGCGCTGGATCTCCTGGCAGCGCGCACGGCCGCTCAGCGGGACCGACGGGATCGGCACGCGGTCGGCCGACAGGTGCCAGTTATTGGGGAGGGGGACGTCGCTCCAGGGCAGCGGCGTCCTCGTCTCCCAATAACGGCGGCAGACGGCCGCCTCGATGTAGTGTCGATCGCGCTCGCCGGTGGCCGTGGGCGCGATGGAGAACGCGCGCGGCGCGGGGGCCCAACGTGGTGGCGATGGCGACGCGGGCTCCTCCTTCTTCACCGAGCCGCGGCGGCGTCCCGACGAGAAGCCAGCCTCGCGGTCGTGCTTGCCTTTGCGGCCGTAGTTTCATAGCCCCATGGCTGCGGGCGGCCAGCTGACGAGTTCTTGGCTAGGGTTTGGGACTGGGGCTGTCGGTTTTCGAGGAGGCCGCGGGGTGGGGTGGGGCAGTGTGGACGACGACCGGTCCACGGTTCCCGTTTAAGAAGGACTGCGACCCCTCGCATGTGCGGATGACAGGCGGGGCCGCCCGCGTGTGCGCATTGATGTGGGGGGGTGGGAGGGAGGTGGCCTCCTGCCACGCGGCCCCGACGCGGTCGAGGCGCGCGTCCGTTTGGTGTCCGCCGCGACCCAAACCCGGCGCAAGTTTGCGCTCGAAATGGGTCGGCCCGGACACAAAACGGACCAGATGGGTCCGGGCCGTCGCGCGCTGGACGCATTGTTTGTCCATTTTATCACAAACGGATAGGGCCGGACAAAATGGGGCGCGCGATGTAGTTGGCCTTAGTATTGGATTTTAACAAGCAGCTGAGCTCGCATGATAGGCCCATGTAGCACCAGTCTAGGACTAGAGTCTGGCAATGCCACGAACCCTACCATTGCACAGCCAGTCATAACTCAACTCACGGTGGAGACTGAAGCACCGTACCGTACAACTAGTATCTGCTTCCTGACGAGAACATTCTGTGGATCGTTTTCGTTTAGTTGTTGGACATTGAATGAATGAATGGCAACATCCAAGCCGCTGCTCCAATGCAGCAGCAACATAAACACTGAAGCTACAGGCCGTGATTATGTTGGGTAACAAACATTCAGACGCGATGATCGTCTTGGTTGTTGGGCTCGTGATCCCGATCCCGTGTCGTGACGGGCCGTTCACGCCCGCACGCGCGGGCACTGCCGCCCGCTCCTCCTCACCACGCCCGTGCCCGACACACTGAGCGAATCTTTTCTCCTCTGTCGTGGTTGCCACGGATAGATAGACGAGTGAATAACATAAAAATACCATTTTTCGTGCTACGGTACCAAAAAAACTACCAGAAATTTATTTGTGAGTAATATCTATCACGGTTGGCGTCGGCTGTCTTAAAAAACCCAAATCACCCATGTGATTCAAAATTGATCTGGATTATGACGAATCAGGCCCGCTCTTAAACAAACCGTTTGTTTGACTGTTTAGTTTGACCGTTAACTTACATGTGGGGCCCACCCGTAAGCTTCGTCTTCTTCCCTTTCTTCTCTACTCCCCTCCCCTGATCTCTCTCTTCTTTCCTCACGGCCAGCCAACGCTCACGGCCGGCCACGGCGACGGGCTACAGTTGGCCACCGCAACGGGCGCGGAGGCAGCCGGCGAGCAGCTCGACCACCCACGCCTCCTCCCTTCTCCCCATAGTTCGCCTCCTATGGCTCGTGCGCCGCCCAGCCCCATCTCCGACGGAGCTCAGCCAACTCCCGCACCTCCTGCTGGCCTCCTTGCACTCAGGCCGAGCTCGCTTTCTTCATGTCCGACGGCCGCCGTGCCTGGCCCCATCTGCAACGCCTTGACGCGAGCTCGCCATGGCTGCCTCGCCCGCAGCTGGCAGTAGGGAGCCCTCGAGCTCTGCCGCGTGAAACAGGGCAGCAACGACAGCGTCGAGCTCCGGCGCGTGTAGCAGAGGTGCAGGGACGGCACCGCTGAAGGCCGGCCGGCGCCCGCATCATCTCCGGCGACGAGCTTGCCGGCGGGGACCCGATTGCCTTTTGTTTTATTTTTCAGGGACCCGATTGCTTTTTATTTTATTTTCAGGGATCTGATTGGGAATGAAGATTTATTTTATTTGAATATGTGGAAGAGACATTGACATGTAGGCCTCACATGTAAGTTAACAGTCAAATAAACGGTCAAACGAATTGTTATCTTACATGCGGACCCCAGCTGTCATAAATCTGATCAGATGTTAACCACTCGCCCATTTGGGTTTTTTGAGACAACCGACGCCAACAGTGGTAGGTATTAGTCACAAACAAATTTTCGGTAGTTTTTTTAGTACCATAGCATGAAAAGTGGTAGTTTTATGCTATTCACTCTAGATAGACAGATACATGGTTCACGGGGTGGACGTGGGGATACGCCTTTCGTCGGCGCTCATCAGCGCGCCTGGGTCCAACTTGCCGTGCCGAGCTCGCCTGAATTTTCCCATCCAAGGCGTCAGCCGCCGCCCTTGTTTTCCTCTCTTCCTTCCTCCCTTTGCTCAGACGAGCGGAGCGCGGCGGTCTACGTACGCCCGCGGCCGACCTGACCAGCGACGGGTGCAACTTTTCTCCTCGGAGCGAAACCTCCAGACCGGCTCCAACGCAGGCCGTGCCCCAGCGGTACGGCGACAGGTGACGAGCGAGCCATAGCTCAATCGTCAACACCGTGTGCTCCTGTGACCGCCAAACAAAACAACGCCCAGCTTGTTGCCCTTGCCGGTTGCCGCCGTCGGCGCGTCCGTCGCCTCCGTGGCGTCGGTCACCACGGACTGGAGCACGCACCGCCGCACGTCGCCCGCCCGCCCGCACGCTTCTCGCCGCGATCGCGTGCATCCACCAATCCACGGAGGTCGGGACGACCGCGAAACAGATGATATTTTTTTTTTACCGAAGTGCGCACGGGCACGAGGGGCCAGCCTAGCGTGGCCTAGCCTGCCTGGGCGGTGGGCGCCGAGCAGGCTGCCGGGGCCTCTACTCTCGCTCCTTTTGCACTCCGCCTTCAGATTCGCTTTTCATTTTCTGCCATTGTTTTGTGCCTGCCGCCCTTTGCGCGCACGTCCTGCTCGCCACGCATATTCCCGCGCACGTCCTGGGCCGGCCCGGCCGCCGTGCGTGTCCCTGTCCGCCGGTTCTTCTCTTCTTCCACCTTCAACCTTCCGTTATCTCTCTTTGTCGTTGCGGTTAAGCCAACCAAGTTCTACGCAAGTTAATGAGCCTAAGAAGCAGTTGTATAGTCTTTTCTCAAAGGATATAGCTCAGTGAAACGGGAAATTAGGAGTGAGGCGTTTTGGCTCTCGGCCTCCATGGAGGCCGTCTTTTCTGGAAAATTCAGAATTTCGTCCTGAAAATTTACACACTTGTGCATTATGCCACCATGTATATCTATTTTTTTCAGAATTTTTTGAAACGTAAGAATAAGAATTTGAACGAATTTCAATTTTTTCAAAAACCGACTTCATTGGAGCTCGCCCTCCAAAACGTATTTTCGGAAAAATAGCGCTTTCTTACCTAATTTTTCTTCGCAGGAACCTCATCTTCAAATCACACCTAGGGATAATTATGAGCCAGCTGTATGAGAAATGGCAAAAGAATTAAGAAAAAGTCAGATAAAAACATTAGCAAATGCATTCTTAATCGTTCAAAAAAAAAATAGTTTCAAATAAAAGCCAATTATGCATGGCGGATAAAAGTACTAGTGTATAATGATTTTTTTACTAAAGGAAAAGCCAGAAAATCAGTAACCGAAATGCCAGCTTCCAAAAAAACAAGAGTACTCCTAAAATGTCACATTCTTCGAGGGCGACCCTGCAAAATGGAACAGAGCCAAAAAACCCTCCTCTGGAGTCTCCTCCCACCTCGCCGATTATTTATCCCCTCCCACCCTGCCAACAACGGCCTCCGCCTCCTGCTCCGCCGCCGCCGGATTCGCTCCCCCCACCGGCCGGCACCGACCGTTCCCGCACCACCGCGCCGCCTCCCTCCCGCCGGCCACCGTCGCTCTCCTCCCGCCCCCGCCCCAGCACGCGCGCGTCGTCGAGCACCACCAGTAACGCCTCCCCCCCGCACGAGGTCCACGCATCGGCATCCACCCATCCATCCACCTTTGACTGCCCAGTCCAGATTCCGCATCCAGATCTAGCCGCGCGCGCGATCCGGGGAGGGGGGCGATGAACGGTGGCATCGCTCCGCCGCCGGCCGCGGCCGCGACGGAGGCGGAGACGGCGGCGACCACGCCGAGCCACCGGCGGCTGCCGGACTTCCTCCAGAGCGTGAACCTCAAGTACGTGAAGCTGGGGTACCACTACCTCATCACCCACCTCATCACGCTGCTGCTGCTGCCGCTCATGGCCGTCATCGTCCTCGAGGCCGGCCGCACCGACCCCGACGACCTCCGCCAGCTCTGGCTGCACCTCCAGTACAACCTCGTCTCCGTGCTCGTCCTCTCCGCCGTCCTCGTCTTCGGCGCCACCGTGTACGTGCTCACCCGCCCCCGCCCCGTCTACCTCGTCGACTTCGCCTGCTACAAGGCGCCCGACCACCTCAAGGTCGGCTTCCAGGAGTTCCTCCGCCACTCGGCGCTCTGCGGCTTCTCCAACGACGCCCTCGAGTTCCAGCGCAAGATCCTCGAGCGCTCGGGGCTCAGCGAGGAGACCTACTGCCCCGAGGGCATGCACGCCATCCCGCCCGAGCCCACCATGGCCAACGCCCGCGCCGAGGCCGAGTCCGTCATGTTCGGCGCGCTCGACAGCCTCTTCGCCGCCACCGGCGTCAAGCCCAAGGACGTCGGCATCCTCGTCGTCAACTGCAGCCTCTTCAACCCGACGCCCTCGCTCTCCGCCATGATCGTCAACCGGTACAAGCTCAGGGGCAACGTCCGGAGCTTCAACCTCGGCGGGATGGGCTGCAGCGCCGGCGTCATCGCCATCGACCTCGCCCGGGACATGCTCCAGGTGCACCGCGGCACCTACGCCGTGGTGGTGAGCACGGAGAACATCACGCAGAACTGGTACTTCGGCAACCGCAAGTCGATGCTCATCCCCAACTGCCTCTTCCGCGTCGGCTGCTCCGCGGTGCTCCTCTCCAACCGCGGCGCCGACCGCCGCCGCGCCAAGTACAGCCTCAAGCACGTGGTGCGCACGCACAAGGGCGCCGACGACAAGGCCTTCAACTGCGTGTACCAGGAGCAGGACGGCGAGGGCAAGACGGGCGTCTCGCTCTCCAAGGACCTGATGGCGATCGCCGGCGGGGCGCTCAAGACCAACATCACCACGCTGGGGCCGCTCGTGCTCCCCTTCAGCGAGCAGCTGCTCTTCTTCGCCACGCTGGTGTCCAAGAAGCTCTTCAACGCCAAGGTGAAGCCCTACATCCCGGACTTCAAGCTGGCGTTCGAGCACTTCTGCATCCACGCCGGCGGGCGCGCGGTGATCGACGAGCTGGAGAAGAACCTGCAGCTGCAGCCGGTGCACGTGGAGGCGTCCCGGATGACCCTGCACCGGTTCGGCAACACCTCCAGCAGCTCCATCTGGTACGAGCTGGCCTACATGGAGGCCAAGGGCCGCGTCCGGCGCGGCGACCGCATCTGGCAGATCGCCTTCGGCAGCGGGTTCAAGTGCAACAGCGCGGTGTGGCACGCCCTGCGCAACGTCAAGCCGTCGCCCAGCACCCCCTGGGACGACTGCATCGACCGCTACCCCGTGGAGCTCGTCGACGGCTTCCCCACCCACAACCACAAGCAGCAGCAATAGCATCCGCGCCCATCGCCATTGGAGCTCTTCCTGATACAGAAACCTCACTCAGAATGGATCAATTCAAATCCATTCATGGTTACCAGAGACATAATTAATGGGTAGTACTGCAAGAAGAATCTCCAGGCGTGGTGTAAGTCTGCTATGCTCTGCTCTGATCTGTATGAATGCAACTCTGTGCTCATCTTCAAGAAGATTTTGATTGCTGGTCTGTGTACTTGAGGTATCTGGACCAGCATCCTGCCCTGACCGACCCTGTGGTGGTAAGTTTTACTCCAGTCCAGTAGTAGCATAGCAGAGTGGTGGTGATGAGGAGGTCAATGAGATATGCCTGCTGTTGTGTTGTTGTATGTACATTTGTTGTCTCTTTTAGCAATTGCTGGGGATTTGCCATTCACCACAGACAGTGAGGGGTCCGTCCATAGGAGGGGCCAATCTTTATTTTTGGTTACATGAGAAATTAAGAGATTGATTCATGCTGGTTACAGGCAGTGTATTGTTATTGGTTCTGTCGACTGAACTATGGAGCATGTATTTGTCATGTTCGATCGATTTTCTTTTCTTCTGCTTCATTTTGCTGTATTACTGACCTTGATATATACGCCTCAAGTGGTTTTATTCCTTCAGTATTTTTCAACTTATCTCTGTTATACTTTAATCCCTTGAGCAAGACGATGGTGCTGCCGATTGTGATCTTGAACAAGAACAGACCGGCATCTGTTGGATCTTGCGTTGACGAATTTGCAGATTTCAGTTCTTCTTCTTTCATGTTGACATGGATGCACGGAGGCATATTTTCCTGAGGCCCAGGCATTATCTTGGTCTCTGATTTACTGTCAAGAGCATTTCTCTCCGGTGTTTCTGAACATTCTGAAGGGCAAATACAGATAGCGGGCTCATGCAGAACAGAGACGAAGATGATGCGTGTCAGCATCACACCGGCTCTCTCTCTCTCGTGTCCACTTCCTGCAACAGCGCAGCAGGTTCGGCATCGAATGCTCCGTGGATTCAATGGCGTTCATTCAATGTCGAACAATAATAACTGAGAATGTTCTTGTCAGGATCTAGATACTGCTGCTACTCCTACTCCACTCCACTGGAGGTTGATTTATGAAGGTTGGTACAGCATCTTGGACAGACTGTACCACGTGCGCCGCCCGGCCGCATCATCCTCGATGTTCGTACAGGCCTCCCATTCCAGATGTTTTGCTTTTTTTTTTGCAACCCGTTTCAGCTGCTCAATACTACCCCCTTGGTTCCAAAACAGGTGCCATGAATTTAGTTGAAATTTAAACTGAAACCAATGATAGTTATCTTAGAAACTAAAACCACATCACTTATTTTGGAACGAAGGAGGTATGAGACGTTTTAACTTTTTTTCTGAATCGGATGTATATAGACGCGTTTTAATGCGATACTCCATCCGTTTCTTTTCACTCTGCATATAAAATTTGTCAAAAGACAATCTCTATAAAGTTTGACCAAATTTATATTAGAAAACATATCAACATCTACAGTACCAAATAAACATAATATTAAAATGTATTTCATGATGGGTCTAACGACATAGTTTTTGTAATGTGAAAGTTAAATAATTTCCGTAAACTTGGCCAGGCTTTGAAGAGTTTGACTCCAGACAAACCTTATAAGAGGAGTAAAAAGAAATGGAGGAAAGGAGTACTAGTCAAATAAACAACTCCTCTTCTTTGCGCCCCTGCATTGGAACCCAATCCTCTATTGTTTTTTTTTTCTCAAAAAGGAGGATGACGCCCAGCCTCTGCATCAGGGTGATGCATACAACCATATTTTCAAATACCACGGATTGTATGCTAGAATCGAATAGTTTGCGCCCCAAAATACTGCAAATCATTTGAAATACCATTGGTTGTGTTCCACACACAAATGCAAAGACGGGAATCTCGAGCCTGAGAGCAAGAGAAGCTCCCGGCTCAGCACTCTAGGCTGGCCCTCGTGTTCGTTATCAAGCCCGCGGCCCCTCCAACGGCGGAGAAGACGAGAGGCCGGGCAACGTGCGGCGGTGTGTGATGACCGGCGACGGCGTGAAGGCGTCACCGCGGCGAGCAGCGTCGCGGTCACCGCACAAACATTTCCGAATTACTTGTCTTAGATTTGTCTAGATTAGTATTAAAACGAGTCCAGATACATCCGTATCTAGAGAAATACAAGACAAGTAATTTGGAACGGAGGGAGTACGTGGACGGCGAATTCGGTAGAGAAGAGTGGTGCGGTGCAAGGGGCGAGAAAGAGCCTTGCCTGTCACCCCGTCGCCGTCGGTTCTCGCTTCCCGGCTAGTCCTCGTGGAAGTCGAGGCGGATAGGCCCGGCCGTGGACGGCACTAGGAGTCCGATCACGGCTCAGGTCAGGTCAGGTCGGTCGCGACGTAGACGACCGCCGCTGATCCATACAAGGAAAAACTGATTGAAACGCACGCACACGCACGGTGTCTCCCCGTCCCGTGTGTTGCTGCTCCGATGATCGGGCGACGTCGACGGCTCCCTCCTGCCCTCCTGCTTGTGGCGTCGCGGGTTTTGCCATCCGTGCGTGAACGAACAATCACGACTTGACAGCCGAGCCTCCCTCGATTGATCACCACGTCTTTTTTTTTTCTCTTCCTTTTTACAAACAAACAATGAGCATTTCAATCCGCGAGAGAAACCGTGAATTTTCAACCTGGCCGGAGATGAATTGATGGAGCATATATACTACAGCCCCATGCAGACAAGTTGACAAGCGAGTAAACAGAGGTGGGGACACCTGGACGATGATGGTGCCTGTCAGTATCACAGCGGTTCCCGTGTCCACTTCACGCTACAATACACCAGGTTGGTCCAACAATAATGCTTCTACGAAGAATGTTCTTGTCTTTGGTGGATTTGCTCGGATCTGTTCGTCGTTCGTCTGTGTTCCTGAGTCTTCAGGTTGGATTCTTCTGATCTACACTATTCATCGAAGGCGGTTACTGTTCTGGTGCGTTAGTTCTATGGGGCCTTAGCACGACGACTTTCCGACTGTCTACTACAACAAGGTTTGCCCGGCTCCGGCGATGGAGGGGCGATGACAGCGGCGCGCCTTCGGCTTGCTTCAGTGCTTGTAGTCGTCGCTAGGTGGTTTACGGATCTGGATGTAATTTTTAATATTTCTAGTGTTTGTTGTACTACCATGATCGAAGATGAATAGACTGGAAGTTTTTCCAAAAAAAAGGATATAGATTTTTTTTTTTTTGCGGGGAGCAAGTAGATATAGATGCTCACTGGAACGTCCATTTGCTACGATCGACTGGCAGCTTCGCCAAACTGTACCACTGCTGCATGGATGGATTCATTGACCGTGCTCTTCGTTCATGCACCAAGATTCAGACATGGCATTTCAGATGTCTTTTTCTTGTTTATACTTGATTCATATTTTTACATGTTTTGCCTCGTATGTGTGTATGCTCGCTTCAGCTGCCGAATAGTCGTCCTCTTTTCGCTTCAAAATCAGTCAGTGGATGATGGCTCCTTCTCTACTGTAGTGTACCGGTCCACCCCACGTTATCGGGATCGAATCCAATCCTTCATGAAACTTGGGTTGCTCCCACAGGAACAAAGAAAACCACGGCATCCAGTTCTCCAGCGAAAGCTTGTGAAATCAACCAACCTTCTTTTGCCCGAAACAAATAACTTGAAATGTCACGCGTGAACTGTGATTGGATACATTCTCTTTCCTTGGACATAATACATCAGTGTGTTTCAAGGTCAGCTCAGACTCAAGGAAAAGTCTCGTTGAGAAAGTACTAGGCAGAGGCCCATGCTTTGGTCAAGAGGGAACGGCAAGCAAGCCAATGACGCGTACCACAGGTACCCGTCCTTGTCTCTCAAGATCGGCTTAGAATCGCACGACAAGTTTATCTACTGATATAGACAGTACAGTACGTGCCATCGGGCAATCTGATCGACCAGGAGCTACAGTACCACTGAAACCTACTAAAAAAAAAGTTTAGGAGGACAATTGACAGATCGTTACTCATCGATGAGTTTTTTTTGACGGTGCTACGGCGGGCTTATGCTGGCCCGAACCATTTTCATTATCATAAGAGGGACTGAGATACAACACAACAGCTACAGCAAGTAGCACCCAAGACACAAGAAGGAAAAGGAACACACTCAACACACACAAGAAGGAATAAAGAACAACAGAGAAGGAGCAGAAACAAGCTATGACAATTAACCAACACCAAGAACTTAGCACCGAACACCATTAAGCAGACCGAGAAGAAATGGGAAACTAGCATTGTTGGATCAGTCGAAAGGAGAATCAACACCGAGTAGACGTAGAGAAGAAGTTGCCTGCTGCACTGCAATCACTCTGCACCTTGAAGAGCTAGGAGAGTCGCAACCACCGTCGAAGGGCTTCCAACTGCCGAGGCACGACACGATAGAGAGAGCCGCAGACCGCGCCGAAGGGCAATGTTTCGCCGAGACAGCCCTGCACCTCCTCTGAGCCACACCACGGCCACCATCACAAATAGAGAGAACCAGAACACTATGCGAGGCAACCAAACCTCATGCGTCGCCGAAGGGCACCGAACTCCGAGACTTCACCGACGCCACGAGCCCCCAAAAGAGAGGTCAACAGATAGCACCAGGATGACCAAGGCAGTAGCCATACCCGTAGATCGCTTCCACCACCACCACCAGACACCCCACATCCCCAGCCTGACCAATCGTGCTCGAGCCAAGACTAGAAACGACCAACAACGGATCACTGGCTCCAAGACTGCGCCCCCAAGGGGGTAACGTCATCGAGGACATCGTCGTAGTCCGACCCAACAGTGGAACTTAGGCTTTCGCCCGGAGCACATTGTAAGGATGAGCTGCGGGAGCTTCACAATGACTCCTCCAAGAAGGAAAAAATGGCGCCCAAAGGCGTCACCGTCATCGCTGTCGACACAAGGCCGACACGAGGCTTTTGCCTGAAGCATCACACCTCTAACCTCACCGCTCGAGGTGTTGGAATTTGGATATAAACAAACTTGAAGAAGGGCAGTTGTCGTTCAGGTCATGGTTGTTAGCTTAGGGTGTGTTGGTCGCCGGCGTCATCCTAGGTTATACGTCGTTGGACGCATCACCTTAGCACAACACAATCCCTGGCAGTTGGGGTTCAGACCTGAACCCCATGACCTGAACTACGTGATGCTCTGTTCCTTTGGCGGGAGCTTTAAGCTCACTGCGTCTCTGCAGCTACGTGATCGCAATCCCTGGCAGACTTCCATGACGGCGCGCCCTCGTCCATCACTATGGCATCCGGCGAGCTCTCTCTCTCTCCCTTCGTCGCCATCATCACCATGAGAACCTAAATCCAAACCCAGACCGCCGTCCTTATAGGTAGGTCACGGTGAGGAGGAAGGACTCGTCGCCATCACTGAGGCTGCAGAACTCGGGAAGTGCAGAAGGTCCAAATCGAAGCACTATAGCCCGTCCAGATAACCCAAGCCGAAGTCAAGATCATCTTCTCCCAAGGTAGCGGCGTCCATGGCACGAGTACGCACGTGGACGAAGATTGGGCCGGAGGACGGATAGATTGACGGGCTTGTGAGCGTGCTGAGAAGGCGGTGGATGGAGCTCCGGCCAGCGGCAGCTTGTATCACTAGTAGGAAAAGGGGCTTTTACCCCCTTCTGTAAGGGCCTTTTGTCCCGGTTTTCGAACCGGGACTAAAGGGTCGTTACTAAAGCCCTAACCCTTTAGTCCTGGTTCTTACATGAACCGGAGCAGAAGGTCCTCCACGTGGCCGCTGCTGCCAGCCCAGGCAGGGGGGCCTTTGGTCCCGGTTGGTGCCACCAACCGGGACCAATAGGCAGGGCCTTTTGTCCCGGTTGGTGTCACCAACCGGGACCAATAGGCATCCACGCGTCAGCATTTCAGGGGCTGGGGTTTTTGTTTTTTTTTGAAAGGGGGGAGGTGGGGGTTTTGGGGGGTTAATTTAGGTGTTTCATATATTGTGTTAGCTAGCTAATTAATAGAGAGAAGTGTCCTCTCTTATCTCCGTGCTTGGTCGACGCTACGTATTATATACGTATGGAGAGGACTAGACACGCTAGCTAGTAAGCAAATGAAGAAACAGAAGATCGTCATGAACATATGCATACAGAGAGAAGTGATATCGACCACCTCTCCTTCTCCGAGAGATTGGTCGAACAACAAGTTCTCGTATATCTATCTGACACTACCGGCTACATATATACAATAATTATCTCTTACAATATAATCTCCTAATTAAATTGTAAGAACACAGGGTCCACATAGTATTCTCCATTTTCAGCGATCACGTGGTCAAGGAAGAATGCCGCCAATTCCTCTTGAATTGCTCGCATACGATCTTCTGCTAGGAGTTCATCCCGCATCCGAAACATCTAATTTGAAGAAGGGGGTCAATACATATATATATGAATAAATGAAACTCGACACAAATGATGGTAATAAAATAAAATTGTGAATATTATTGCTTACGCACTTCATATTGTTCGTCAGAGTAGCCCCGCTCACAGGTCGTGTGGCGGATAGACTCGCAAACGTAGTATCCACAGAAATCATTCCCTTGTTCCTGCCACAACCACTTTACAAGAAATAGAGGTCAATCTAACTGATAAGCAAGCATGCTAAATGGTATTGATGAAACTAGCGCTTGAATCACTAGGAGATGTGCGGAACATGCTACTATAGTACTTACTTTCGGGTGTCTAAATTGCAGCTTCTTCGGCAGTCCCGGAGCTTTTGTGGTGAATTTTCTCCAAACCCTGCCAGACAAAGAAAACAATTACTTGATATCAGGAAATGAACAAAGTTGCTGATATGGTGGATAATGATCGATTTAACTTACTTCTCGAGCATTTGAGTCATGTCCGCATAGTCCTGGGGATCTTTTCGTCTCGAGTCTAAGACGGTTACTACTCCCTGCTCAAGCTTAATCTCTAGGAGAATATAGTGGAAGCTGCGCATGCATGCATAAGTCATCAATTACATTACCATAACCTGGACTAATAAGGGAAACCGAATATGCACAAGACAGTAACACTCACTTGAAGTTGTAAGGAAAGAGTATTATATCTTTGTTTTGATTTAATACCAACGATCGTAGCAAGTTGGCCTCGGCTTCTTTGGCATGTTTTTCAACCGTATATGCATCTATGAGATTTGTGTTAATGAACCCAATATCACCGATTTGTCTTTTCTTCAATTCGGCGATCTTCAATCTGCATAATATAGTGAGGATAATTATAAATACATGCAATGAAAGAGCTGACCTATATAGAGAGACTTAATGACAGAAGTAGTACTACTTACAGACAGTAGCAAGTGATCGTTGATTTATCGAGGGCCTTTTGATTGAAAAACTGGAAGAACTCCTCAAATGGAACATTCAGCAGTTCAATTCCAACGAGGTCATGCTCCGGTTTAACTCTCAGCGTCAAAGTATTCATCCCATCAGACTCTCTGCAGGTTTTCATGTACCAATCATGTAATCTTCGCATCATCGTTGTTAGAGATCTTTCATCTTTGACGAGAGGCTTCCTGTAATGGTATTTGTGTTCGTCCACCTCCATGATTTCATAATGTACATCGTCGGGCAGGTAATCTCCAAGATTGCTATAACCGGCCACCATCCTCGGATCATTAGCGACGATGTCTTTAGACACCTTGAGCGGGGGGCACGATTGGTTCGCTTGTTCGCCGAGCTGGGCAATTTTTTTCCCAGCTCGTCGTTCTTTTAACCTTTGATCACTAACAGTACTTCCCGACCGCTCCGCTTCGACAAATGTCTTTGCAATAATGCGCTCATAGTTGCCTTTCGGTGGAGACTTTGGTGGTTTTGTCAGGGCATCCAGAGTGCGCTTCGCTTTCACCGGATCTACCTTCTCCTCCGGAGGTGGATGTTTGTTTGCTTTCACCCCTTCAAAGAAGTTCTTCACTTCGGCTCGCATGATCTTCGCGTTCTCCTCCTCGGTCCTCTCGTATGGTAACTTCTCTAGAGTCTTCAGAGAAGGACCGAATCTGTATTGCCTCCCGCCTCTGGCAGCTGTACTGCTAGACGCCGGCAGAGTAGACGGAGCGGCTGCGGCTGTCTTCTTTCCTTGCTTACGAGGTGGAGGAGAAGGACTACGACGCGCCGGAGCAGCCGTAGCGGCGGCGGGTCTCTTCCGCCCTTGCTGATGAGGCGGAGAAGGAGGAGGCTGGCTGCTCTGGCACGCCGGCGCGGGTGGAGAAGGAGGCGGAGTGCCGCCACGCGCCGGAGAAGGAGGCTGATGAGTGCCCTGATCACTCGCCGGAGGAGGAGGCGGAGGAGGAGGCGGAGTGCCGCCACGCGCCGGAGAAGGAGGCTGAGTGCCCTGATCACTCGCCGGAGGAGGAGGCGGCGGCGGAGTGCCCTTACTCGCCGGAGGCGTCCAGTACGGAAGGTTAATGAGCTCCTTCCGCCATAGGCACGGAGTCTTCAGAGCTAAACCCAGCCGAGTCTCCCCTTCACCAGTAGGGTGGTCAAGCTGGAGGTCCTCAAATCCCTCCGTTATTTCATCCACCATCACCCTAGTATATCCTTCTGGAATCGGCCGGCAGTGGTAGGTTGCGCCGGGTTCAGGAGGTCAAACAGAGCCAACAGCCGCCTTGACTTTGAAGTTCTGCCATTGCGCCATAAGGTGGCAATGTTGAGACTCCGTGATAGCATCCACGGTGTGACGCCCCCGATTTGACCGTACACTAATCATGCACGCAAATGTGTACGATCAAGATCAGGGACTCACGGGAAGATATCACAGCACAACTCTACAACATAAATAAGGCATACAAGCATCATAATACAAGCCAGGGGCCTCGAGGGCTCGAATACAAGTGCTCGATCATAGACGAGTCAGCGGAAGCAACAATATCTGAGTACAGACATAAGTTAAACAAGTTGCCTTAAGAAGGCTAGCACAAAAGTAGCAACGATCGAAAAGGCAAGGCCTCCTGCCTGGGACCTCCTAACTACTCCTCGAAGCCGAACTCCATGTAGAATCATCCTCGGGATCTCTAGCTCCTGGACTCCAGCATCTGGTTGCGACAATCAGGTATAGAAAGGGGAAAAGAGGGAGAAAAGCAACCGTGAGTACTAATCCAAAGTACTCGCAAGCAAGGAGCTACACTACATATGCATGGGTATATGTGTAAAGGGTCATATCGGTGGACTGAACTGCAGAATGCCAGAATAAGAGGGGGATAGCTAATCCTGTCGAAGACTACGCTTCTGGCAGCCTCCATCTTGCAGCATGTAGAAGAGAGTAGATTGAAGTCCTCCAAGTAGCATCGTATAGCATAATCCTACCCGGCGATCCCCTCCTCGTCGCCCTGTTAGAGAGCGATCACCGGGTTGTATCTGGCACTTGGAAGGGTGTGTTTTATTAAGTATCTGGTTCCAGTTGTCATAAGGTCAAGGTACAACTCCGGGTCGTCCTTTTACCGAGGGACACGGCTATTCGAATAGATAAACTTCCCTGCAGGGGTGCACCACATAACCCAACACGCTCGATCCCATTTGGCCGGACACACTTTCCTGGGTCATGCCCGGCCGCGGAAGATCAACACGTCGCAGCCCCACCTAGGCTCAACAGAGAGGTCAACACGCCGGTCTAAATCCTATGCGCGCAGGGGTCTGGGCCCATCGCCCATTGCACACCTGCACGTTGCGTAGCGCGGCCGGAAGCAGACCTAGCCTAGCAGGCGTTCCAGTCCAATCCGACGCGCGCCGCTCCGTCGCTGACGTCAAGAAGAGCTTCGGCTAATACCACGACGTCGGGATACCCATAACTACTCCCGCGTAGATGGTTAGTGCGTATAGACCAAATGGCCAGACTCAGATCAAATACCCAGAACTCGTTAAGCGTGTTATTTGAAGTAACCGCGAACGCCGACCAGGGCCAGGCCCACCTCTCTCCTGGGTGGTCTCAACCTGCCCTGTCGCTCCGCCACAAAGTAACAGTCGGGGGCCGTTAGGAACCCAGGCCCACCTCTACCGGGATGGAGCCACCTGTCCTTTCAGCCCCCTCATCAAAATCACTTGCGGGTACTCAACGAGCCGACCCGACTTTAGTCACCACATGTGTCATGTATATAAAGTATATAGTATATACCCGTGATCACCTCCCAAAGTGATCACGGCCCAGTAGTATAGCATGGCAGACGGACAAGAGTGTAGGGCCACTGATGGAACACTAGCATCCTATACTAAGCAGTAGGATAGCAGGTAAGGGTAACAACTGTAGCAACAATGACAGGCTATGCATCAGGATAGGATTAACGGAAAGCAGTAACATGCTACACTACTCTAATGCAAGCAGTATAGAGAAGAATAGGCGATATCTGGTGATCAAGGGGGGGGGCTTGCCTGATTGCTCTGGCAAGTAGGAGGGATCGTCAACTCCGTAGTCGAACTGGGCAGCAGCAGCGTCAGTCTCGTAGTCTACCGGAGAGAAGAGGGGGAAGAAACAGTAAATACAATGCAAACATAAGCATGACGATGCGTGACATGACAATGAGCGGTGCTAGGTGTGCCCTAACGCGGTAGTAGGTGGTACCGGCGAAGGGGGGAACATCCGGGAAAGTATTCCCGATGTTTCGCGTTTTCGGACAGTCGGACCGGAGGGGGAAAGTTCCATGTTCGCTATGATAGGAACGTGTGGCTGACAAACGGACTATGTATTTGGATTTGTCTCGTCGTTCTGAGCAACTTTCATGTACAAAGTTTTTCCATCCGAGTTACGGTTTATTTTATATTAAATTTTAAAGATTTAAATCATTTTTAGAATTTAATAAATTAATTTAATTCGAAATTTAATTAATGCATCAGCATGACGTCAGCATGATGTCAGCAGTCAACGTTGACCGTTGACCTGGTCAACCTGACAGGTGGGTCCCACCTGTCAAGGGCTGTTAGCTAATTAACAGTAGTTAATTAGGTTAATTAATTATTAGGTTAATAAATCTTAATTAGTTAATATTAACAGGATTAATTAAGTTAATTAATTAAGTTAATTAATTTTATTATTTATTTATTTATTTTAAATCATTTTTATTTATTTATTTTATTCTTTTTATTCTTTTTTTCTGGGGGTGGGCCCCATATGTCATAGGCAAGGGGGCCATAGCGGGTGTGGGCTACGGGCACAGCCCGAACGGGCGACGGGCGCCAGCCCGCCCGACAGGGCGCTGCGGCCAGCGGGTGAAGGGGGCCGGCGCAGGGCCCGGCGCCGGCGACAGTGGCCGGAGCGGGGCGTCGGGCGACCAGGACTCGCGTCGGCGCGGGCGAGCGCGAGGGGAGGTCGTGGGCGCGACGACTGGAGGCGTCGCGGTTGGGCGAGGCAAGCGGCCAGGCAGAGTGGGGCGCGCGCGGGCAGCATCGGCACTAGCAGCGGCGGCGCAGCAAGCAGGCTGCAGCGCGGGGAGCGGGGTGGGGGCCGGCGTGAGGCAGTAAGCCAGCGCGCGGGCGTGGCCAGTGTGGGGCGCACGAGGAAGCAGGAGGCACGGGCGCGTGGCGCGCGAACGCGCGCGCTTCGGCGCGGCCAGGAGCAGGGGTGCGGCGATGCGGTTGTGCACGGGCCGGCGGGAGAGCGTGCTCGGCCACAGGGGCTAACGGAGGAGAAGGGGGAGCTCACGGGGTGTTGTAGGGAACGGGGCAGTGGGGCTCGAGGAGGAGGTCGGAGACGTCGTTCCGGCGGGGAGGCAGACCATCATGGTAGCTCCGGGCGGCGGCGGGGTCCGGTGGGCGTCGGGGTCGACGCGGTTGTCGGGGGCGAGCGCCGTCCGGTGGGGAGGAGGATGGGGATGCGGCGCAGGAGGTTGGGAGCCGCGAGGAGGAGGCCGGGGGTGGCGGTGCTCGGCGCCGGCGGGCGGCGGCCTCTAGGGAGCGGCGGCTCGGGTGTCGGTCGCCCGCTCCACTGAGCGTGCGCGCGTGTGGCGGCGCGGGTGAGGGGAACGATGGGGGAATCAAGTGGAGTGGGGGGTAGGTGGAGTTAGGGTTCGGGGGGATAGGCCATATAGGCCGTGACTGGGCCAGCCGGTTGGTTAACTAGCTGGGCCGGTTGGCCCAGCGTGGGGGGGGGGGTCTTTCATTTTATTTTTGTTTTATTATTTTATTTATTTCACCTTTTCTGTTTTAGTTTTGTTTCCTATTACTTCTTTTTTGTTTTAGTAAAATATACACTTATCATCTCAATTAGTATCTCAACTTAGTCCATAGCCACAAAAAGTGTAGTCCTCAAATAAATTAGTTTGACATTTTATTAATTAAAAAAAGGTATTTAAATAATTGTTTTTGCTGTTGTTTTAATCATCTTAAGGTATTTAAACATTTTATAAAGGTGTGGTTTCTCCACCATAATTACCTATGTAATATTTGATTCACTCCGAACATTTTAGTTTTAATATTTGAAAACTTTTATGTTTGCCTGATTTTGAATTTGAATTTTGAACCGGTTTTTGAACTAACGAGAGATTAGTAACAGTAACCGAGGTGATGTGGCATCATTAGCGTGGGATTACTGTAGCCTAATTATCCGGGCGTTACAATTCTCCTCCACTACAAGAAATCTCGTCCCGAGATTTAAGAGGTAGAGTAGGGGGAAAAGTTCTGGTTACGGAATTCTAACGAATCTTCTCGGTCTTGGTTGCTCTTCTCGAAGAAGTTGATCCGTTACGTTGATGTCTTCATTTTTCATGCTTAAGGTAATCATGATGAAGCTGGCATCCTTTCTTCGGGAACTCCATCGTACTTACGAAGGACAAGGGGTAACTTCGGAATAACAGACCTCTGAACGGTTGACTATCTGGTTGATAACATCGGGGAAGGTGGCAGAAAGTAACTCTCGAATGGAAATTTAAGACAATATCGAGAGCAAAGTAAGGAGGTATCGTGGGGAAGTTTCGAGCGGGCAGGCAATCGCTCGATGCCTGTAGGGTTCAAAGCAACGGGAATAAGTATTGTGTCTGATACCAAAATTGATGATCTCACGAAAGGTGGCACGTGAATTACATACGAAGCCAAACGTGAGAAATAACCTTGGGAACAGGGGGTGTACAAGAGAGTCAGGTTTCGATCCTGTGGAACTGTGGGTTATGGGCCCACCATGTGGTTTTTTTTGTAGGAGCAGTGACATCTTGCACGGTCATGATAGCAAGGCATGTCAGAGAGTACCCTGTCAGTTATGTCGGCAACACGTTGGTACCAAGGGCGAGGGACGAAGAGAACTATTTTCCTGCTCGTTGAAACGAGGCGGACCAATAGGCAAGTTCTCATCCATCGGTGGCTACCGAAATGTCCTCAACAAAAGTAACATGGTCTACTGAGAGAGTGGTACAACGAGGTGCTCAACTAAGCAGGGAATTATCTCTGCTCAGCTAAGTCAGATTACAAGAAAGGTTAAACAAAACAATGGAAAGGAAAATATGATTATCAGATTAAACAGAACAATGGAAAGGAAAATGTGTTTAAACACATATTTCAAGGGTATAACCTTCCCAAGGTCAAGCAGAGCATGATATCCATGACAGGATATAATGTAGAAAACCCTTTAGGTAAGGGGAGAGAAATTTCATGTCATTACCCATACAACGGTGTCTGGTTAATTGAGCAGGAAACAATTAGCTTTGGGCTTCAAATGTTTTTATTGAAGATCGGAGTACCATAGACATTCTTCGAGATAGCATTGACATGGTCAACAGGTGAAGATCAGACTTTGGAAACAAAAAGGATCCATCAGGAACAACTTATAGAATAAGTCTTACAATTCCCTCATGGAAGAATGGCTAACCTTGCTAAAAGGAAATGGTAACAATAGGTCCTCCGGCCAGGTGTGCTAGGCACGACATCGCCCTACCGGGTCATATAAAGACCAATGTATAACTCTTGGAAATATGTTCCAACCATCATATCTGACCGAGGTTCAGATCTGATTGGTGTCAGGATACCTCAGACTCAGGATGTCTGAGAAGAAAGGTGCAACACAAATTGATGGGATGACATTGTAAGATTCTCGGGAAATGAACTATGAAAGCAAGTTCCGAAACAAGAGTTCATCATTAAACCAAGGAGAGGATGAGGGGGTGGCTGATGGACTCAGCGACAATTCCTCGAGATTTCCAAAAAGAGGGATTTCCACACATATGTGAACAAGGAGATAACATTTGTCAGATCAAATGATATAGTGAGGTATGCTCGAGGAAAACATACACAATTAAACATTGGTTGAAAGGTGCACCCGAAATATGGGCTTAGGTAGAATGATCTATGTTAGAACGGTGATTCGATAACCAATGGTCTAAGAATGAAATATCGACCATTAACTTCAAAGCAATAGGGTTGCTAGGAGTTTTGAAGTCGCACATCATAGTTCAATTGTCGGTTTTCCGATTAGAAACAACACGGGGATCAGAAAACAAATGGAGATGGCGAGAAGTATTACTATATCAAGAATTCTCAAGAGGTGGAGAAATTCTCACAATATCCTTGACATAAAAGATGGTAATACTCCAAGGTAGAACATAACATAAGCTGGTTAGCAAGGAGCTCCATAACATGATCAAGTTTGTGATGAAAGGAATGTAAGGATGTTGTCGATGGTAACTCAAATTACCAAGGAACGAGGATGGCACTTATCATCAAGAATTCCATTGATATCCTGGAAGGAGTCAAAATGTTGATGATGATCACGACATTTTGTTGTCGAGGGGATCCACGAAGAAGCAATTGATCAGCGACTGCATCAAGCAAAAGGACTGATGCAACAAAAGATTATTGGAGCCACAGCTACTACACAAACTCGGGGTCAAGTTTGTTGTTCGAGGTGAAACGATATGACGAGGAAAACCGACGTAAACTTAGCTCATCCTCGAAAGTGGTGCTCCGGGAATAAGGACCAGGTAGCACAGTTAAAATCATCAAGATAATGATATAGCCAAACAGGCTAGGAATGACGCGATCGGGTACAAACTCGTAAGTAAGGAACATTACTAAAAGTTGTTGACCCGTAGTGCGGACTCGATTCAATTATCGGGGTACTCGAGTGATTAACCACTCAAAACCCAGGAAAAATAGTAATCCGTGAGAATGTAGTACTTGATGAAGAACTCATAAGAAGTTATGCGGTTCCGTGATAATCTCGAGATACCAGGGGGCAATACTCGACGACAGATCAAAGTAGAGGGTGGATTGGGGTATTGCTCTATAGAAGACAATTACTTAAACTTGCATAGGAAATGGTATTTAAAGGAGAACATGGTCGGAACCACGATCGCAAAGGATCAATTCACCGATACCAGATGATATTATACCAGGGAAATAGTTATTATTATAAGAAGCTTCCATGATAGGATCTACATCGTGTCCATGGGCATGAACACAAAGGTTTAAGGTCGACTCCCACTTCTCCAATGCATAACCTTTCATTCACTTCTCATTTTTCAAAGAAGTTGTAGTGTTGAAATTTTATCTAGCAAAATACCAGAAGAGTATGACTCATGAAAACTTCCGAGTTCACACATATTATGGAAGGCATAGGTTCAACCCATCGGGGCATCGTGGAAACATATACCACAAACTTCGGAGTAAATAATACAAGCTCGAAAGTAGAGCATGGTTCACAAAGCAGAGGATACAATTTACCAAAGGCATCAGGTATCCGAGGAAAAGCTCACAAGCTTATATAATATGAAGGACATTGTCGGATAAAATCCGACAAAAGGGTCTGATGGTCCACAAGGGATCTGATGTGAGCATCAGTACTCAACCAGAGGAAAAAATGCAAGGAGATCAGATTATAGAAACAACTGACTAACTCAAAGCTCAAATGCAAAGGAATTATGAATTCCAAGACAAGGGATCAGAAGCAATGCTCTGATTAGGGATGGATAAGTCGAGTAAACTTACGGGTACAATCGATGGCAAATTTGATTGGTCGAGATCCAGCTCACGTTTAAAATGACGTTTGAGCCGGAAGGAGGAATTCTAGGATCTGATTGAGGATTGCGAGCTTTCGCAACAAATTGAATCAACAGACTCAAAATGATAATGACAAGAGATGCCAATAAGATTTAGACTTATGGGATTAACCATAATGCAAGCAAGTAAGAATTTCAAGAGCAATAGGCTACTCAGGATTTCGGAAGTTCAAATAGTATTTTGAAGACTTTTGTGAAATACATGAATCAACTGGGGATGAGCAAATATCCGGTGAGTGCTAGAAATTATCCATAGTGGTATTCATGTGGCAAAGAACAGCAAGGCAGTAAGCTCAAAGGATTCTTGGAGCAGCAAAGAGAATTTCGGGGTATCTTGTAATAACAAGATCAACTTGGAATAAAATTAAGAATGACGGGTGTAAGTATTTATCCATAGACCAGTGGTAGGGAATTGCAAAAGCAACGAGCACAAAGTCTCGAGAACATCGGAGAATATTTGAGGGCACCTTGTAATAACAAGGGCAACTGGGGATGAAGGTATGAACGATAAAAGTATGTAGTTATCCATAAAGATTTATCGGAGGTAGGGATCGCAATGGCGAAGGGCACAAGGGTCTCGGGAAAGCATCAGAGAGTGTCTTCAGAATCTTCTGGTGGAGCAGGCGATCATCTAGCCGGAAGGGGCTCTCCGGGAGAAAGTATTTACGAGAACCTACAGTTAGTCTTTCTAGCAAAATCATTTAACCCGGATAGGAGAGAGTTCAGAGTCCCAGAGTAAAGGTCGAGGAATAAAAGATCCTACTACCACCCAATGGCGACGTGGGCCCGTAAGACACACAACCATGTTAGTAAAAGTTTTTCAATGACTAGACTCGACTTCGGCCAAGGAGTTTGGAAGGGGGGATTCCTACAGGCAGTCGGCTCTGATACCAACTTGTGACGCCCCCGATTTGACCGTACACTAATCATGCACGCAAATGTGTACGATCAAGATCAGGGACTCACGGGAAGATATCACAACACAACTCTACAACATAAATAAGGCATACAAGCATCATAATACAAGCCAGGGGCCTCGAGGGCTCGAATACAAGTGCTCGATCATAGACGAGTCAGCGGAAGCAACAATATCTGAGTACAGACATAAGTTAAACAAGTTTGCCTTAAGAAGGCTAGCACAAAAGTAGCAACGATCGAAAAGGCAAGGCCTCCTGCCTGGGACCTCCTAACTACTCCTCGAAGCCGAACTCCACGTAGAATCATCCTCGGGGTCTCTAGCTCCTGGACTCCAGCATCTGGTTGCGGCAACCAGGTAGAAGGAAAGGGGGAAAAGAGGAGGAAAAGCAACCGTGAGTACTCATCCAAAGTACTCGCAAGCAAGGAGCTACACTACATATGCATGGGTATATGTGTAAAGGGCATATCAGTGGACTGAACTGCAGAATGCCAGAATAAGAGGGGGATAGCTAGTCCTGTCGAAGACTACGCTTCTGGCCATCTCCATCTTGCAGCATGTAGAAGAGAGTAGATTGAAGTCCTCCAAGTAGCATCGCATAGCATAATCCTACCCGGCGATCCCCTCCTCGTCACCCTGTTAGAGAGCGATCACCGGGTTATATCTGGCACTTGGAAGGGTGTGTTTTATTAAGTATCCAGTTCTAGTTGTCATAAGGTCAAGGTACAACTCCGGGTCGTCCTTTTACCGAGGGACACGGCTATTCGAATAGATAAACTTCCCTGCAGGGGTGCACCACATAACCCAACACGCTCGATCCCATTTGGCCGGACACACTTTCCTGGGTCATGCCCGGCCTCGTAAGATCAACACGTCGCAGCCCCACCTAGGCTCAACAGAGAGGTCAACACGCCGGTCTAAATCCTATGCGCGCAGGGGTCTGGGCCCATCGCCCATTGCACACCTGCACGTTGCGTACGCGGCCGGAAGCAGACCTAGCCTAGCAGGCGTTCCAGTCCAATCCGGCGCGCGCCGCTCCGTCGCTGACGTCAAGAAGAGCTTCGGCTGATACCACGACGCCGGGATACCCATAACTACTCCCGCGTAGATGGTTAGTGCGTATAGACCAAATGGCCAGACTCAGATCAAATACCCAGAACTCGTTAAGCGTGTTATTTGAAGTAACCGCGGACGCCGACCAGGGCCAGGCCCACCTCTCTCCTGGGTGGTCTCAACCTGCCCTGTCGCTCCGCCACAAAGTAACAGTCGGGGGCCGTCAGGAACCCAGGCCCACCTCTACCGGGAAGGAGCCACCTGTCCTTTCAGCCCCCTCATCAAAATCACTTGCGGGTACTCAACGAGCCGACCCGACTTTAGTCACCACATGTGTCATGTATATAAAGTATATAGTATATACCCGTGATCACCTCCCAAAGTGATCACGGCCCAGTAGTATAGCATGGCAGACGGACAAGAGTGTAGGGCCACTGATGGAACACTAGCATCCTATACTAAGCAGTAGGATAGCAGGTAAGGGTAACAACTGTAGCAACAATGACAGGCTATGCATCAGGATAGGATTAACGAAAGCAGTAACATGCTACACTACTCTAATGCAAGCAGTATAGAGAAGAATAGGCGATATCTGGTGATCAAGGGGGGGGCTTGCCTGATTGCTCTGGCAAGTAGGAGGGATCGTCAACTCCGTAGTCGAACTGGGCAGCAGCAGCGTCAGTCTCGTAGTCTACCGGAGAGAAGAGGGGGAAGAAACAGTAAATACAATGCAAACATAAGCATGACGATGCGTGACATGACAATGAGCGGTGCTAGGTGTGCCCTAACGCGGCAGTAGGTGGTACCGGCGAAGGGGGGAACATCCGGGAAAGTATTCCCGATGTTTCGCGTTTTCGGACAGTCGGACCGGAGGGGGAAAGTTCCATGTTCGCTATGCTAGGAACGTGTGGCTGACAAACGGACTACGTATTCGGATTCGTCTCGTCGTTCTGAGCAACTTTCATGTACAAAGTTTTTCCATCCGAGCTACGGTTTATTTTATATTAAATTTTAAAGATTTAAATCATTTTTAGAATTTAATAAATTAATTTAATTGGAAATTTAATTAATGCATCAGCATGACGTCAGCAGTCAACGTTGACCGTTGACCTGGTCAACCTGACAGGTGGGTCCCACCTGTCAGGGGCTGTTAGCTAATTAACAGTAGTTAATTAGGTTAATTAATTATTAGGTTAATAAATCTTAATTAGTTAATATTAACAGGATTAATTAAGTTAATTAATTATCTTAATTAATTAATTAATTTTATTATTTATTTATTTTAAATCATTATTTATTTATTTTTTACTTTTATTCCTTTTTTTCTGGGGGTGGGCCCCATATGTCATAGGCAAGGGGGCCATAGCGGGTGTGGGCTACGGGCACAGCCCGAACGGGCGACGGGCGCCAGCCCGCCCGACAGGGCGCTGCGGCCAGCGGGTGAAGGGGGCCGGCGCAGGGCCCGGCGCCGGCGACAGTGGCCGGAGCGGGGCGTCGGGCGACCAGGACTCGCGTCGGCGCGGGCGAGCGCGAGGGGAGGTCGTGGGCGCGACGACTGGAGGCGTCGCGGTTGGGCGAGGCAAGCGGCCAGGCAGAGTGGGGCGCGCGCGGGCAGCATCGGCACTAGCAGCGGCGGCGCAGCAAGCAGGCTGCAGCGCGGGGAGCGGGGTGGGGGCCGGCGTGAGGCAGTAAGCCAGCGCGCGGGCGTGGCCAGTGTGGGGCGCACGAGGAAGCAGGAGGCACGGGCGCGTGGCGCGCGAACGCGCGCACTTCGGCGCGGCCAGGAGCAGGGGTGCGGCGATGCGGTTGTGCACGGGCCGGCGGGAGAGCGTGCTCGGCCACAGGGGCTAACGGAGGAGAAGGGGGAGCTCACGGGGTGTTGTAGGGAACGGGGCAGTGGGGCCCGAGGAGGAGGTCGGAGACGTCGTTCCGGCGGGGAGGCAGACCATCATGGTAGCTCCGGGCGGCGGCGGGGTCCGGTGGGCGTCGGGGTCGACGCGGTTGTCGGGGGCGAGCGCCGTCCGGTGGGGAGGAGGATGGGATGCGGCGCAGGAGGTTGGGAGCCGCGAGGAGGAGGCCGGGGGTGGCGGTGCTCGGCGCCGGCGGGCGGCGGCCTCTAGGGAGCGGCGGCTCGGGTGTCGGTCGCCCGCTCCACTGAGCGTGCGCGCGTGTGGCGGCGCGGGTGAGGGGAACGATGGGGGAATCAAGTGGAGTGGGGGGTAGGTGGAGTTAGGGTTCGGGGGGGATAGGCCATATAGGCCGTGACTGGGCCAGCTGGTTGGTTAACTAGCTGGGCCGGTTGGCCCAGCGTGGGGGAGGGTCTTTCATTTTATTTTTGTTTTATTATTTTATTTATTTCACCTTTTCTGTTTTAGTTTTGTTTCCTATTACTTCTTTTTTGTTTTAGTAAAATATACACTTATCATCTCAATTAGTATCTCAACTTAGTCCATAGCCACAAAAAGTGTAGTCCTCAAATAAATTAGTTTGACATTTTATTAATTAAAAAAAGGTATTTAAATAATTGTTTTTGTTGTTGTTTTAATCATCTTAAGGTATTTAACCTATGTAATATTTGATCCACTCCGAACATTTTAGTTTTAATATTTAAAAACTTTTATGTTTGCCTGATTTTGAATTTGAATTTTGAATCGATTTTGAACTAACACGAGATTAACAACAGTAATCGTGGTGACGTGGCATCATTAATGTGGGATTACTGTAGCCTAATTATTCTACGCACACGCAAGCTCATGGTGATGCATAGCAACGAGAGGGGAGAGTGTTGTCTACGTACCCTCGTAGACCAAAAGCGGAAGCGTTAACACAACGCGGTTGATGTAGTCATACGTCTTCACGATCCGACCGATCAAGTACCGAACGCATGGCACCTCCGAGTTCAGCACACGTTCAGCTCGATGACGTCCCTCGAACTCCGATCCAGCCGAGTGTTGAGGGAGAGTTTCGTCAGCACGACGGCGTGGTGACGATGATGATGTTCTACCGACGCGGGGCTTCGCCTAAGCACTGTTACGATATTATCGAGGTGTAATATGGTGGAGGGGGCACCGCACACGGCTAAAAGATCGTTGATCAATTATGTGTCGAGAGGTGCCCCCCTATCCCCGTATATAAAGGAGCAAGGGGGAGGCCGGCGGCCAAGGGAGGAGAGGCGCGCCAGGAGGAGTCCTACTCCTACCGGGAGTAGGACTCCCCCCTTTCCATGTTGAACTAGGAGAGGAGGGGGAAGAGGTGGAGGGGAGGAAGGAAGGGGGGGGCGCCGCCCCCCTCTCCTTGTCCTATTAGGACTGGGGTGGGGGAGGGGCGCGCGGCCCTGCCCTGGCCTCCTCTCCTCTCTTCCACCTAGGCCCAATAAGGCCCATTAAGTTACCGGGGGGTTCCGGTAACCTCCTGGTACTCCGGAAAAATCCCGATTTCACCCGGAACACTTCCGATGTCCAAACATAGGCTTCCAATATATCAATCTTTATGTCTCGACCATTTCGAGACTCCTCGTCATGTCCGTGATCACATCCGGGACTCCAAACAACCTTCGGTACATCAAAACATATAAACTCATAATATAACTATCATCGTAACGTTAAGCGTGCGGACCCTATGGGTTCGAGAACTATGTAGACATGACCGAGACACCTCTCCGGTCAATAACCAATAGCGGAACCTGGATGCTCATATTGGTTCCCACATATTCTACGAAGATCTTTATCGGTCAGACCGCATAACAACATACGTTGTCCCCTTTGTCGTCGATATTTTACTTGCCCGAGATTCGATCGTCGGTATCTCTATACCTAGTTCAATCTCGTTACCGGCAAGTCTCTTTACTCGTTCCGTAATACATCATCCCGCAACTAACTCATTAGTCACAATGCTTGCAAGGCTTATAGTGATGTGTATTACTGAGTGGGCCCAGAGATACCTCTCCGACAATCGGAGTGACAAATCCTAATCTCGAAATACGCCAACCCAACAAGTACCTTTTGAGACACCTGTAGAGAACCTTTATAATCACCCAGTTACGTTGTGACGTTTGATAGCACACAAAGTGTTCCTCCGGTAAATGGGAGTTGCATAATCTCATAGTCATAGGAACATGTATAAGTCATGAAGAAAGCAATAGCAACATACTAAACGATCGAGTGCTAAGCTAACGGAATGGGTCAAGTCAATCACATCATTCTCCTAATGATGTGATCCCGTTAATCAAATGACAACTCATGTCTATGGCTAGGAAACATAACCATCTTTGATCAACGAGCTAGTCAAGTAGAGGCATACTAGTGACACTCTGTTTGTCTATGTATTCACACATGTATTATGTTTCCGGTTAATACAATTCTAGCATGAATAATAAACATTTATCATGATATAAGGAAATAAATAATAACTTTATTATTGCCTCTAGGGCATATTTCCTTCAGTCTCCCACTTGCACTAGAGTCAATAATCTAGATTACACAGTAATGATTCTTACACCCATGGAGTCTTGGTGCTGATCATGTTTTGCTCGTGGAAGAGGCTTAGTCAACGGGTCTGCAACATTCAGATCCGTATGTATCTTGCAAATTTCTATGTCTCCCACCTGGACTAAATCCCGGATGGAATTGAAGCGTCTTTTGATGTGCTTGGTTCTCTTGTGAAATCTGGATTCCTTTGCTAAGGCAATTGCACCAGTATTGTCACAAAAGATTTTCATTGGTCCCGATGCACTAGGTATGACACCTAGATCGGATATGAACTCCTTCATCCAGACTCCTTCATTTGCTGCTTCCGAAGCAGCTATGTACTCCGCTTCACACGTAGATCCCGCCACGACACTTTGCTTAGAACTGCACCAACTGACAGCTCCACCGTTCAATGTAAACACGTATCCGGTTTGCGATTTAGAATCGTCCGGATCAGTGTCAAAGCTTGCATCAACGTAACCATTTACGATGAGCTCTTTGTCACCTCCATAAACGAGAAACATATCCTTAGTCCTTTTCAGGTATTTCAGGATGTTCTTGACCGCTGTCCAGTGATCCACTCCTGGATTACTTTGGTACCTCCCTGCTAAACTTATAGCAAGGCACACATCAGGTCTGGTACACAGCATTGCATACATGATAGAGCCTATGGCTGAAGCATAGGGAACATCTTTCATCTTCTCTCTATCTTCTGCAGTGGTCGGGCATTGAGTCTTACTCAATCTCACACCTTGTAGTACAGGCAAGAACCCTTTCTTTGCTTGATCCATTTTGAACTTCTTCAAAACTTTGTCAAGGTATGTGCTTTGTGAAAGTCCAATTAAGCGTCTTGATCTATCTCTATAGATCTTGATGCCTAATATATATGCAGCTTCACCGAGGTCTTTCATTGAAAAACTCTTATTCAAGTATCCCTTTATGCTATCCAGAAATTCTATATCATTTCCAATCAGTAATATGTCATCCACATATAATATCAGAAATGCTACTGAGCTCCCACTCACTTTCTTGTAAATACAGGCTTCTCCAAAAGTCTGTATAAAACCAAATGCTTTGATCACACTATCAAAGCGTTTATTCCAACTCCGAGAGGCTTGCACCAGTCCATAAATGGATCGCTGGAGCTTGCACACTTTGTTAGCTCCCTTTGGATCGACATAACCTTCTGGTTGCATCATATACAACTCTTCTTCCAGAAATCCATTCAGGATTGCAGTTTTGACATCCATTTGCCAAATTTCATAATCATAAAATGCAGCAATTGCTAACATGATTCGGACAGACTTAAGCATCGCTACGGGTGAGAAGGTCTCATCGTAGTCAATCCCTTGAACTTGTCGAAAACCTTTCGCAACAAGTCGAGCTTTATAGACAGTAACATTACCGTCAGCGTCAGTCTTCTTCTTGAAGATCCATTTATTTTCAATGGCTTGCCGATCATCGGGCAAGTCAACCAAAGTCCATACTTTGTTCTCATACATGGATCCCATCTCGGATTTCATGGCCTCAAGCCATTTTGCGGAATCTGGGCTCACCATCGCTTCTTCATAGTTCGTAGGTTCGTCATGGTCTAGTAACATAACCTCCAGAACAGGATTACCGTACCACTCTGGTGCGGATCTTAATCTGGTTGACCTACGAGGTTCAGTAATAACTTGATCTGAAGTTTCATGATCATTATCATTAACTTCCCCACTAATTGGTGTAGGTGTCGCAGAAACTGGTTTCTGTGATGATCTACTTTCCAATAAGGGAGCAGGTACAGTTACCTCATCAAGTTCTACTTTCCTCCCACTCACTTCTTTCGAGAGAAACTCCTTCTCTAGAAAGGATCCATTCTTAGCAACGAATGTCTTGCCTTCGGATCTGTGATAGAAGGTGTACCCAACAGTCTCCTTTGGGTATCCTATGAAGACACATTTCTCCGATTTAGGTTCGAGCTTATCAGGTTGAAGTTTCTTCACATAAGCATCGCAACCCCAAACTTTAAGAAACGACAACTTTGGTTTCTTGCCAAACCATAGTTCATAAGGCGTCGTCTCAACGGATTTCGATGGTGCCCTATTTAGAGTGAATGCAGCCGTCTCTAAAGCATAACCCCAAAACGATAGCGGTAAATCAGTAAGAGACATCATAGATCGCACCATATCTAGTAAAGTACGATTACGACGTTCGGACACACCATTACGCTGTGGTGTTCCGGGTGGCGTGAGTTGCGAAACTATTCCGCATTGTTTCAAATGTAGGCCAAACTCGTAACTCAAATATTCTCCTCCACGATCTGATCGTAGAAACTTTATTTTCTTGTTACGATGATTTTCAACTTCGCTCTGAAATTCTTTGAACTTTTCAAATGTTTCAGACTTATGTTTCATTAAGTAGATATACCCATATCTGCTCAAATCATCTGTGAAGGTGAGAAAATAACGATATCCGCCACGAGCCTCAATATTCATCGGACCACATACATCTGTATGTATGATTTCCAACAAATCAGTTGCTCTCTCCATAGTTCCGGAGAACGGTGTTTTAGTCATCTTGCCCATGAGACACGGTTCGCAAGTACCAAGTGATTCATAATCAAGTGATTCCAAAAGTCCATCAGTATGGAGTTTCTTCATGCGCTTTACACCGATATGACCTAAACGGCAGTGCCACAAATAAGTTGCACTATCATTATCAACTCTGCATCTTTTGGCTTCGACATTATGAATATGTGTGTCACTACTACCGAGATTCATTAAAAATAGACCACTCTTCAAGGGTGCATGACCATAAAAGATATTATTCATATAAATAGAACAACCATTATTCTCTGATTTAAATGAATAACCGTCTCGCATCAAACAAGATCCAGATATAATGTTCATGCTCAACGCTGGCACCAAATAACAATTATTTAGGTCTAATACTAATCCCGAAGGTAGATGTAGAGGTAGCGTGCCGACGGCGATCACATCGACTTTGGAACCATTTCCCACGCGCATCGTCACCTCGTCCTTAGCCAGTGTTCGCTTAATCCGTAGTCCCTGTTTCGAGTTGCAAATATTAGCAACAGAACCAGTATCAAATACCCAGGTGCTACTGCGAGCTCTGGTAAGGTACACATCAATAACATGTATATCACATATACCTTTGTTAACCTTGCCATCCTTCTTATCCGCCAAATACTTGGGGCAGTTCCGCTTCCAGTGACCAGTCTGCTTGCAGTAGAAGCACTCAGTTTCAGGCTTAGGTCCAGACTTGGGTTTCTTCTCCTGAACAGCAACTTGCTTGCTGTTCTTCTTGAAGTTCCCCTTCTTCTTCCCTTTGCCCTTTTTCTTGAAACTAGTGGTCTTATTGACCATCAACACTTGATGCTCCTTTTTGATTTCTACCTCCGCTGCCTTTAGCATTGCGAAGAGCTCGGGAATTGTCTTATTCATCCCTTGCATGTTATAGTTCATCACGAAGCTCTTGTAGCTTGGTGGCAGTGATTGAAGAATTCTGTCAATGACGCTATCATCCGGAAGATTAACTCCCAGTTGAATCAAGTGATTATTATACCCAGACATTTTGAGTATATGCTCACTGACAGAACTATTCTCTTCCATCTTGCAGCTGTAGAACTTATTGGAGACTTCATATCTCTCAATCCGGGCATTTGCTTGAAATATTAACTTCAACTCCTGGAACATCTCATATGCTCCATGACGTTCAAAACGTCGTTGAAGACCCGGTTCTAAGCCGTAAAGCATGGCACACTGAACTATTGAGTAGTCATCAGCTTTGCTCTGCCAGACGTTCATAACTTCTGGTGTTGCTCTTGCAGGCGGCCTGGCACCCAGCGGTGCTTCCAGGACGTAATTCTTCTGTGCAGCAATGAGGATAATCCTCAAGTTACGGACCCAGTCCGTGTAATTGCTACCATCATCTTTCAACTTTGCTTTCTCAAGGAACGCATTAAAATTCAACGGAACAACAGCACGGGCCATCTATCTACAATTAACATAGACAAGCAAGATACTATCAGGTACTAAGTTCATGATAAATTTAAGTTCTATTAATCATATTACTTAAGAACTCCCACTTAGATAGACATCTCTCTAATCATCTAAGTGATTACGTGATCCAAATCAACTAAACCATAACCGATCATCACGTGAAATGGAGTAGTTTTCAATGGTGAACATCACTATGTTGATCATATCTACTATATGATTCACGCTCGACCTTTCGGTCTCAGTGTTCCGAGGCCATATCTGCATATGCTAGGCTCGTCAAGTTTAACCTGAGTATTCTGCGTGTGCAAAACTGGCTTGCACCCGTTGTAGATGGACGTAGAGCTTATCACACCCGATCATCACGTGGTGTCTGGGCACGACGAACTTTGGCAACGGTGCATACTCAGGGAGAACACTTTTATCTTGAAATTTTAGTGAGAGATCATCTTATAATGCTGCCGTCAATCAAAGCAAGATAAGATGCATAAAGATAAACATCACATGCAATCAATATAGTGATATGATATGGCCATCATCATCTTGTGCTTGTGATCTCCATCTCCGAAGCACCGTCATGATCACCATCGTCACCGGCTCGACACCTTGATCTCCATCGTAGCATCGTTGTCGTCTCGCCAACTATTGCTTTTACGACTATCGCTACCGCTTAGTGATAAAGTAAAACAATTACATGGCGATTGCATTGCATACAATAAAGCGACAACCATATGGCTCCTGCCAGTTGCCGATAACTCGGTTACAAAACATGATCATCTCATAAATAAAATATAGCATCATGTCTTGACCATATCACGTCACAACATGCCCTGAAAAAACAAGTTAGACGTCCTCTACTTTGTTGTTGCAAGTTTTACGTGGCTGCTACGGGCTTAGCAAGAACCGTTCTTACCTACGCATCAAAACCACAACGATAGTTTGTCAAGTTGGTGCTGTTTTAACCTTCGCAAGGACCGGGCGTAGCCACACTAGGTTCAACTAAAGCGAGAGAGACAGACACCCGCCAGTCACCTTTAAGCGACGAGTGCTCGCAACGGTGAAAACAGTCTCGCGTAAGCGTACATGTAATGTCGGTCCGGGCCGCTTCATCTCACAATACCGCTGAACCAAAGTATGACATGCTGGTAAGCAGTATGACTTATATCGCCCACAACTCACTTGTGTTCTACTCGTGCATAACATCAACGCATAAAACCAGGCTCGGATGCCACTATTGGGGAACGTAGTAATTTCAAAAAAATTCTACGCACACGCAAGATCATGGTGATGCATAGCAACGAGAGGGGAGAGTGTTGTCTACGTACCCTCGTAGACCGAAAGCGGAAGCGTTAACACAACGCGGTTGATGTAGTCGTACGTCTTCACGATCCGACCGATCAAGTACCGAACGCACGGCACCTCCGAGTTCAGCACACGTTCAGCTCGATGACGTCCCTCGAACTCCGATCCAGCCGAGTGTTGAGGGAGAGTTTCGTCAGCACGACAGCGTGGTGACGATGATGATGTTCTACCGACGCAGGGCTTCGCCTAAGCACCGCTACGATATTATCGAGGTGTAATATGGTGGAGGGGGGCACCGCACACGGCTAAAAGATCGTTGATCAATTGTGTGTCAAGAGGTGCCCCTTGCCCCCATATATAAAGGAGCAAGGGGGAGGCCGGCGGCCAAGGGAGGAGAGGCGCGCCAGGAGGAGTCCTACTCCTACCGGGAGTAGGACTCCCCCCCTTTCCATGTTGGACTAGGAGAGGAAGGGGGAAGAGGTGGAGGGGAGGAAGGAAGGGGGGCGCCGGCCCCCTCTCCTTGTCCTATTCGGACTAGGGGGAAAGGGGCGCGCGGCCCTGCCCTAGGCTCCTCTCCTCTCTCACCTAGGCCCAATAAGGCCCATTAAGTTACCGGGGGGTTCCGGTAACCTCCCGGTACTCCGGAAAAATCTCGATTTCACCCGGAACACTTCCGATGTCCAAACATAGGCTTCCAATATATCAATCTTTATGTCTTTACCATTTCGAGACTCCTCGTCATGTCCATGATCACATCCGGGACTCCGAACAACCTTCGGTACATCAAAACATATAAACTCATAATATAACATTCATCGTAACGTTAAGCGTGCGGACCCTACGGGTTCGAGAACTATGTAGACATGACCGAGACACCTCTCCGGTCAATAACCAATAGCGGAACCTGGATGCTCATACTGGTTCCCACATATTCTACGAAGATCTTTATCGGTAAGACCGCATAACAACATACGTTGTCCCCTTTGTCATCGGTATGTTACTTGCCCGAGATTCGATCGTCGGTATCTCTATACCTAGTTCAATCTCGTTACCGGCAAGTCTCTTTACTCGTTCCGTAATACATCATCCCCCAACTAACTCATTAGTCACAATGCTTGCAAGGCTTATAGTGATGTGTATTACTGAGTGGGCCCAGAGATACCTCTCCGACAATCGGAGTGACAAATCCTAATCTCGAAATACGCCAACCCAACAAGTACCTTTGGAGACACCTGTAGAGCACCTTTATAATCACCCAGTTACCTTGTGACGTTTGGTAGCACACAAAGTGTTGCTCCGGTAAATGGGAGTTGCATAATCTCATAGTCATAGGAACATGTATAAGTCATGAAGAAAGCAATAGCAACATACTAAACGATCGAGTGCTAAGCTAACGGAATGGGTCAAGTCAATCACATCATTCTCCTAATGATGTGATCCTGTTAATCAAATGACAACTCATGTCTATGGCTAGGAAACATAACCATCTTTGATCAATGAGCTAGTCAAGTAGAGGCATACTAGTGACACTCTGTTTGTCTATGTATTCACACATGTATTATGTTTCCGGTTAATACAATTCTAGCATGAATAATAAACATTTATCATGATATAAGGAAATAAATAATAACTTTATTATTGCCTCTAGGGCATATTTCCTTCAGCTTCTTCTTCGCAGCATTCTTCTTGTTTGTCGCTGACATTTGCTTACTCTTTTCCGATGTCTTGTGGGCCACAAATGCGGGCCAGTGATCTCCTCATACCGGCCGATGAATTCTGGTGTCTCTTCTTTGTCGACAAACGTTTTCAGCTCATTCTTCCACCTCCTGAATAGGTCTGCCATCTTCTTAAGAGCATGAGACTTGATTAATTGGTCTTTAACTGGCTTCTCCGGATCCTCCTCTGGCGGTAGGGTGAACTTTGCCTTCAGCTCAGTCCAAATATCATCTTTCTGCATATCATTGACATAAGACACCTCAGGGTCTTCCTTCTTAGGCTTATACCATTGCTGGATGCTGATCGGGATCTTGTCCCTAACTAGTACCCCGCACTGAGCAGCAAATGCATCCTTTGTCCGGATGGGTTCCATCGGTTGGCCGTCGCGTGCGATTGCTGTGATCTCAAACCTTTCATCCGAGCGCAACTTTCTCTTCGGGCCTCGTCTCTTTACCGAAGTTGTGCTCGATCCGGAGGGCTAGAAAAAAGAAGAAAGATGAGTGTTAATTAATATGTGTACATACCAAAACAATGAATGCATCAATTAGCTAGTCAGCACAGGCTTAACTAATATATTTACCTGGCCGGACTCTGTTCGGTCACCGGAGCCGTCACCACGGGCTCCTTCTTGCACCAGCATTGGGTCACCGGAGCCATCATAATCATGTCTTTCCTCCTCCACTCTTCTATCACCGTAGCCTGCTTCTTCACCCTGTTCTTCCAGACCATCATTGTCGTTAAGATACGACAAGATATCACCTCCGGCTAAGATTATGTCCCCCAACACCTCTTCTGCTTGCTTGTCTCGTCCGTGCTCCATTGTTTCTGCAAATATTACAATATGGCAATTATTACACAAACATGACAGCAGGTGGATATATTAGTGCAAACGTAGACCTAGCTTATTCCGGGTTTGGGGTGGCCTCGGCAACGCTTCAAGGGTAGGGGCGCGGCGGGAGGGGGTAGGAGACCGACATCGTTTTTTTCTAGGGTTTGGGTGTCCTCGAGAGTTTTGGTCGAGCGAGAGGGCCGGGGGGGTGCTCCCGTGGTATAAGTTATCACGGTCGAGAGGGGATATAAATATCGACGTCCATCATGTCGAAGTTATCTGGGAGGGAGTTATATATATCGACAACGATGACATACATACATGGGAAAATAATGTTATCGGGGAGGGGGTATATCGACCCCCCCACGTGTTGAAGTTATCGGGAGGGGGTTATATCGACAACGACGACATACGTACATGGGAAAATAATATTATTGGGGAGGGGGTATATCGACCCCCCCACGTGTTGAAGTTATCGGGAGAGGGGTATATCGACGACAGACCCGATAAAACATAAGAAAACGAAGAAGAAATAAAAAGAGGAGAAGAAGAAAAGGAATAGAGGAGAAGATCGAAGAAAAAAAAGAAGAAAAAAAAAGAGGAGAAGAAGAAAGGAATAGAGGAGAGAAGAAGAAAAAATAGAAAAAATTCCTCTCCTCTTCTTATTTTTTCTTCTTCTCTTCTATTCCTTTCTTCTTCTCCTCTTCTTTTTCTTCTTTTTTCCTCTTCTTATTTATTTCTCCTCTTCTTCCTCTCCTCTTCTTCTCCTTTCTTCCTCTTCTTATTTTCCTTTTTCCTCTCATTCATAAAAAAATGTTCAAATAGAAAATTTTGAAAAAAAGTAAAGGTTTTGCCTAATGCATTGTTCATATTTCATCATGTTCTATGAACAAAACAAAATCATATTTCATCCACATCCATGCATACATCATATATGTGATCATCTATGAGAAAAACATCATATTCTATAAAAAAAATCATTACATATATATATGAACAAAAACAATTATGATAACAAGCATATATATCATCATATATATAAAAAAACAAGCATATATATGAAAAAAAACAAGCATATATATGAAAAAAATGCTAGGGAGGGCGCCGGCCGGACCAAGGTGAGGAGGACCGCGGGGTCGGCGGCGAGGATGGCGACGGGGCAGTGGGCGCGCGCTCGGGGTAGGGGGCGACGGCGGCGAAGGGCGGGGCAGGGCGACGGGGACGGGCCGGGGCGGCGCGCGTCGGGGTAGGGGCGCGGCTGACGGCGAGGGCGCGGGCAACGGCGGGCGACGGCGAGGGCGCGGGCGACGACGACGGCGGGGGCGGCGTCGGCGTCGTCGGGGCGGCAACTGCAAGGTGAGAGTGAAAATTTTCTATGTGTGAACTTATATAGCAAAGCCTTTAGTCCCGGTTCGTGGCACCAACCGGGACTAAAGGTGGGCATTAGTCCCGGTTGGTGCCACCAACCGGGACCAAAGGCCTCTTTTCAGCAGCCCAAAGGGCGAGAAGCGGCGGCCTTTTGTCCCGGTTGGTGGCACCAACCGGGACTAAAGGGGGGCATTGGTCCCGGTTGGTGCCACGAACCGGGACCAAAGGGTGGCATTGGTCCCGCTTCGTGCCACCAACCGGGACCAATGGCCTTGCACAGCGGCGTGGTGGTGGGAGTTTAGTCCCACCTCTCTAGCTGAGAGAGAGCCGCACCTGTTTATAAGGTGCGGTGCGCCTGAGCTGTCGAGCTCCTCTCTAAAGCAGGCTTACGGGCCTAACCTCTCTGTACATGCATGTGGGCCTACTGGGCCTTCTGCGGGCCTGAATCCTGGCCCATGGATGGGTTTCTAGTCGTATTCAGGCTGGTGGCCCAGTAGGTGGCATAATTTTTATTTTTTGCCTGTTTTTTGTTTTATTTTTTGCTTTATTTATTTTGTTTTGTTTCTACTTACAACAAAAAACTTATTTATTTTATTTTATTTTGTTTCTAATTACTTATTTATTTTACTTTATGATAATTCTTTTTGCTATTAAAGTTTCTAACAAAAATAGTTCTTTATGAAAATTATTTTTGCTTTCAATGATTTTGAACAGAAAATACTTCGATAATTTTAGTTGCATCAATTTTATATAATTTTAGTTTCAATAATATTAGAGGTTGCTTATAATGTTTTGAACAGAAAATACTTTGATAATTTTAGTTTCATAAATTTTATTTATGTTATTAAAGTTTATTTTATTTTGTTTCTACTTATATATTTTATTAAAGTTTATATTATTTTGTTTCTAATTAGTTATTTGTTATTTTTCATGCATTTACTGATTATTTTGAGCTATAAGACCCTAAAATTGAAAAGCATTTTAAATGAACTCTGAAAAGGTTGAAAGTTGGCATGGTATCATCATTTCATCCACATAGCATGTGCAAGAAAGTTGAGAGGGTTACGGCAAAAACTGGATGCACTTCGTGTACAAAACGGACAATCTCTTTCGAAGTATCAGGATTTCATACGGAAACTCGTCTGTTACAAAGGGATTTCATTTTTTAAAACTTATTTGAACTCCTGACTTTTTGTGTGTTCAAAATGCACCATTCAAAGCCACATCATCAATTTTCAACCCTTACTGACTTCATTTGTTATTTTTCATGCATTTACTAATTATTTTGAGCTATAAGACCCTAAAATTGAAAAGCATTTCAAATGAACTCTGAAAAGGTTGAAAGTTGGCATGGTATCATCATTTCATCCACATAGCATGTGCAAGAAAGTTGAGAGGGTTACGGCAAAAACTAGATGCACTTCGTGTACAAAACGGACAATGGTATCATACTCGTCTGTTACAAAGTTGGCATGGTATCATCATAATAGTTGCGGGAGAAAGTCTTCACTTTTTCTTCGCTTGTGTCATTTGCTTATTGCGCCGTAACCATGGATAATCTTCATCGTTTATCAGGATGCTTGGGTCAGCCTTGACTTTGAAGGGAGGAATTTCATGAAACTTTTCATAATCTTCAGACATGTCTGTCTTGCCCTCCACTCCCACAATGTCCCTTTTTCCTGAAAGAACTATGTGGCGCTTTGGCTCATCGTATGATGTATTCGCTTCCTTATCTTTTCTTTTTCTCGGTCTGGTAGACATGTCCTTCACATAGATAACCTGTGCCACATCATTGGCTAGGACGAACGGTTCGTCAGTGTACCCAAGATTGTTCAGATCCACTGTTGTCATTCCGTACTGTGGGTCTACCTGTACCCCGCCTCCTGACAGATTGACCCATTTGCACTTAAACAAAGGGACCTTAAAATCATGTCCGTAGTCAAGTTCCCATATGTCCATTATGTAACCATAATATGTGTCCTTTCCCCTCTCGGTTGCTGCATCAAAGCGGACACCGCTGTTTTGGTTGGTGCTCTTTTGATCTTGGGCGATCGTGTAAAATGTATTCCCATTTATCTCGTATCCTTTGTAAGTCAATACAGTCGAAGATGGTCCCCTGGACAACGAGTACAACTCATCACAAACAGTGGTGTCACCTCTGAGACGTGTTTCCAACCAACTGCTGAAAGTCCTGATGTGTTCACATGTAATCCAGTCGTCACACTGCTCCGGGTGTTTGGAGCGCAGACTGTTCTTGTGTTCATCGACATACGGGGTCACCAAGGTAGAGTTCTGTAGAACTGTGTAGTGTGCTTGAGACCAAGAATATCCGTCCCTGCATATTATTGAGTCCCCTCCAAGCGTGCCTTTTCCAGTCAGTCTCCCCTCATACCGCGATTTAGGGAGACCTATCTTCTTAAGGCCAGGAATGAAGTCAACACAAAACCCAATGACATCCTCTGTTTGATGGCCCATGGAGATGCTTCCTTCTGGCCTAGCGCGGTTACGGACATATTTCTTTAGGACTCCCATGAACCTCTCAAAGGGGAACATATTGTGTAGAAATACGGGCCCCAGAATGACAATCTCGTCGACTAGATGAACTAGGACGTGCGTCATGATATTGAAGAAGGATGGTGGGAACACCAGCTCGAAACTGACAAGACATTGCGCCACATCACTCCTTAGCCTTGGTATGATTTCTGGATCGATCACCTTCTGAGAGATTGCATTGAGGAATGCACATAGCTTCACAATGGCTAATCGGACGTTTTCCGGTAGAAGCCCCCTCAATGCAACCGGAAGCAGTTGCGTCATAATCACGTGGCAGTCATGAGACTTTAGGTTCTGGAACTTTTTCTCTGGCATATTTATTATTCCCTTTATATTCGACGAGAAGCCAGTCGGGACCTTCATACTGAGCAGGCATTCAAAGAAGATTTCTTTCTCTTCTTTCGTAAGAGCGTAGCTGGCAGGACCTTCATACTGCTTCGGAGGCATGCCGTCTTTTTCGTGCAAACGTTGCAGGTCCTCCCGTGCCTCAGGTGTATCTTTTGTCTTCCCATACACGCCCAAGAAGCCTAGCAGGTTCACGCAAAGGTTCTTCGTCACGTGCATCACGTCGATTGAAGAGCGGACCTCTAGCTCTTTCCAGTAGGGTAGGTCCCAAAATATAGATTTCTTCTTCCACATGGGTGCGTGTCCCTCAGCGTCATTCGGAACAGCTAGTCCGCCGGGACCCTTTCCAAAGATTACGTGTAAATCATTGACCATAGCAAGTACGTGATCACCGGTACGCATGGCGGGCTTCTTCCGGTGATCTGCCTCGCCTTTGAAATGCTTGCCTTTCTTTCGACATTGATGGTTGGTCGGAAGAAATCGACGATGGCCCAGGTACACATTCTTCCTGCATTTGTCCAGGTATATACTTTCAGTGTCATCTAAACAGTGCGTGCATGCGTGGTATCCCTTGTTTGTCTGTCCTGAAAGGTTACTGAGAGCGGGCCAATCGTTGATGGTTACAAACAGCAACGCGTGCAGGTTAAATTCCTCCTGTTTGTGCTCATCCCACGTACGTACACCGTTTCCATTCCACAGCTGTAAAAGTTCTTCAACTAATGGCCTTAGGTACACATCAATGTCGTTGCCGGGTTGCTTAGGGCCTTGGATGAGAACTGGCATCATAATGAACTTCCGCTTCATGCACATCCAAGGAGGAAGGTTATACATACATAGAGTCACGGGCCAGGTGCTGTGATTGCTGCTCTGCTCCCCGAAAGGATTAATGCCATCCGCGCTTAAACCAAACCATACGTTCCTTGGGTCAGCTGCAAACTCAGCCCAGTACTTTCTCTCGATTTTTCTCCACTGCGACCCGTCAGCGGGTGCTCTCAACTTCCCGTCTTTCTTACGGTCCTCACTGTGCCATCGCATCAACTTGGCATGCTCTTCGTTTCTGAACAGACGTTTCAACCGTGGTATTATAGGAGCATACCACATCACCTTCGCAGGAACCCTCTTCCTGGGGGGCTCGCCGTCAACATCACCAGGGTCATCTCGTCTGATCTTATACCGCAATGCACCGCATACCGGGCATGCGTTCAGATCCTTGTACGCACCGCGGTAGAGGATGCAGTCATTAGGGCATGCATGTATCTTCTGCACCTCCAATCCTAGAGGGCATACGACCTTCTTTGCTGCGTATGTACTGTCGGGCAATTCGTTATCCTTTGGAAGCTTCTTCTTCAATATTTTCAATAGCTTCTCAAATCCTTTGTCAGGCACAGCATTCTCTGCCTTCCACTGCAGCAATTCCAGTACGGTACCGAGCTTTGTGTTGCCATCTTCGCAATTGGGGTACAACCCTTTTTTGTGATCCTCTAACATGCGATCGAACTTCAGCTTCTCCTTTTGACTTTCGCATTGCGTCCTTGCATCGACAATGACCCGGCGGAGATCATCATCATCGGGCACTGGTTCCTCTTGATCTTCAGCAGCTTCCCCCCTTGCAGCATCATTGGGCACATCGTCTGGTTCCTCTTGATCTTCAGCAGCTTCCCCCGTTGCAGCATCACCGTATTCAGGGGGCACATAGTTGTCATCGTCCTCTTCTTCTTCGCCGTCTTCCATCATAACCCCTATTTCTCCGTGCCTCGTCCAAACATTATAGTGTGGCATGAAACCCTTGTAAAGCAGGTGGGTGTGAAGGATTTTCCGGTCAGAGTAAGACTTCGTATTCCCACATATAGGGCATGGACAACACATAAAACCATTCTGCTTGTTTGCCTCAGCCACTTCGAGAAAATCATGCACGCCCTTAATGTACTCGGAGGTGTGTCTGTCACCGTACATCCATTGCCGGTTCATCTGCGTGCATTATATATAATTAAGTGTGTCAAAAACCATTACAGAACATCATGAATAGATAATTAAGTGACCAAATTAATAGAAGTTCATCATCACATTAAAACCAAAGTACATACATAGTTCTCATCTAACAACATATATATAGCTCTCCAGAGCATCTAATTAATTAAACCATACATTGAAACTATGTAAAACATTTCAATGCGAAAACAAATGCGATCATAATCGCAACCAAGGTAACAATTGATCCAACGGCATAATGATACCAAGCCTCGGTATGAATGGCATATTTTCTAATCTTTCTAATCTTCAAGCGCATTGCATCCATCTTGATCTTGTGATCATCGACGACATCCGCAACATGCAACTCCAATATCATCTTCTCCTCCTCAATTTTTTTATTTTTTCCTTCAAGTAATTGTTTTCTTCTTCAACTAAATTTAACCTCTCGACAATAGGGTCGGTTAGAATTTCCGGTTCAACCACCTCCTAGATAAATAAAATCTATGTCACGTTGGTTGGCATATTTGTCATAAACAATAAATGAACCAAATAGTTATAAAAAGATAATATATACCACATCCGAATCATAGACAGGACGAGGGCCGACGGGGGCGGATACCAAAACCATCGCACTATGTAATAAGAAGGAATAATAAAAGTAACAAAATTAGACAAGTATCTATCTAAAGTAAGAATTTTTTTCTTTCAGAAAGAAGATAAGAACAAGAGGCTCACCACGGTGGTGCTGGCGACGAGATCGGCGCGGGCGATCGACGGCGGTGAAGACGGGGACGGGACGTGACGGACCGCTAAACCTAGACAAATCTCGGGGAAAATGGAGCTCGGAGGTCGAGTTTCGAGAGGAGAAAGATTAACTAGTGTGGCTCAGACATTTCATCGAACACCTCATGTGCATAGGAGGTGAGCTAGAGCACCCAAATGCCCTCCCCTCGCCGGCCAGAAAAAACAGAGCACTGTGGAGTGCTCTGCTGTGGCGATGGGGTATATATAGGCAACTCATTGGTCCCGGTTCGTGGCACCAACCGGGACTAAAGGCCTTTGGTCCCGGTTGGTGCCACGAACCGGGACCAATGCCCCCTTTAGTCCCGGTTGGTGGCACCAACCGGGACCAAAGGCCTTGTGCTGCCCCGCGTCAAAAGTTTAGTCCCACCTCGCTAGTTGAGAGAGCTCGAGAGTGGTTTATAAGCGCTGCTGCGCCCACCCTCTCGAGCTCCTCTCAACTGCAGGCTTTCGGGCCTAACCGTTCTCTTTGCCTGTGGGGCCTACTGGGCCTTCTGCGGGCCTGAATCCTGGCCCATGGATGGGTTTCAAGTCGTATTCAGGCCGTGGTGGCCCAGTAGGTGGCATAATTTTTTTCTCTGTTTTTGTTTTCTCTTTTGCTTTATTTATTTTGTTTTGTTTCTACTTACAACAAAAAACTTATTTATTTTATTCCATTTTGTTTCTAATTACTTATGTATTTTACTTTATTTATTTTATTTTTATTTATTTTACTGCTGCTATTTTTATTTATTTTACTGCTGCTATTTTTATTTAATTTATTAAGGTTTATTTATTTTAGTTACTATAGTTTATTTTTTATTTTATTAAGGTTTATTTATTTTTATTTATTTTATTAAGGTTTATTTATTTTATTTACTATATAAAAATGAACATAGATGCGCCTATAGAGAAAATTCAACCTAAATTCATAATAAATTTCTATGAAATTCAAAGAAATTTACTCTGAATTTAGGTCAAATTCCCTGTATAAGGGCATCTGTTTTCACTTTGAGAGGAGCTCAACAAGGCAAAGAGGGGCGGGCTTATAAACAGGTGTGAGTGCCCTTCGGTTGGCGAGGTGGGACTAAACTCTGACTGCTACTAGGACCAACCCTTTAGTCCCGGTTTGTGGTATGAACCGGGACTAAAGGGTGAGCCTCTGGTCCCGGTTCAAGCCACCAACCGGGACCAATGGTGGTGGGCCAGGAGCGAGGCCCATTGGTCCCGGTTTGTCCCACCAACCGGGACCAACGGGGCCGGACGAACCGGGACCAATGCCCCCACGAGGCCCGGCAGGCCCCTGGCCGCACGAACCGGGACCAATGCTCACATTAGTCCAGGTTCGTGACTGAACCGGGACTAATGTGAATATTGCCCTGTGACCAAAGCCCAGTTTTCTACTAGTGTATGGCCAGCGATGGTAATGTTAGAATGGTGTCTCGACTCTGGACATTTGGACCTTCGCTTGAGAAGTGAGAGCATCGGTTGAGACTAATCGACCAATCCGATCTCGAACCACAGTTTGCATCAGTTTTCAACCTACAAGTCTGAACCCAACCCAAACCAATCGAGTCCATTATTAGCCACAACTCAAATTGAACCGAATTGTTTGTCTATCTAAATCCAGTAGCCACCAAACTAGTGAGACCAAATCAAAAAACCAAACCAAAACCTTAGTTTTGATCCAAACTATTCCCAGGTTTAGTCGCGGGCGCTGACCTTCACCCTGCCCCCGCATGAAAAATTGGTTTTCGGTTTTTTATCTTTACAATACGTAATCGTAATTTTACATAGAATTTTCTAGTGTTCGTTAGCTTCATAATTACAATAATATAGCCAGCAATCGTATATGGAGATGATGAAGAACACGGTAGGCATAGAGGATATGTCTTTGTTCACTCCGTTTGAGAAATGACGGTGATCAAGGTGATTTTGCTTCCAAAACAAATAAGAGAGGGATCAACTTCTCCATGGACGAGCATTTTGCTTCATCTTTATGTTTCATATTATATACTTGATGTGCTTGTGTTAGATGACCCATGTGTTGCAAGTTTGATCTTTGTGCTCGGACCATTTGTTATGTCAACATTGAGTGATTTACCAGATTTGTTGTATTAAAATTTGAATTTGTATTTTGAATCAAACTTCATAAACATTTCAAATGATTTTCAGTTATATGTGTCTGAAATATGGCTATTTGTATTATTAGGTTGATGGAATAGTCATGCATATGACATATGTATGCTACTCCCCTAGTTCTAAATATAAGTCTTTTTAGAGATTTCAATACAGACTACATTCGGAGCAACATGAGTGAATCTACACTCTAAAATATATCCATATACATCCGTATGTAGTCCGTATGGAAATCTCTTAAAAGGTTTATACTACTATTTAGAAATGGAGGGAGTAGTTTATATAAAGATAAATAAAAAAATTTGACGAAAAGGCAGGGCCATTGCTTTTCATTGTGAGTAGGAGAAATAAACAGTTACAAAAGCAAGATTAGAGAAGGGGGGAATGGGTTTAGAGATGCACCAGAAGTACATCAGTCTGGCTCTAGGGGTCGCTCTACAAGAGCCATTACACGCTTTCGTCCAGCATCTACCCTGTCCTTCGCTTCTAGCTGAAACTTCTGGAACACTTGTGTGGGGCGGCAAGAACTATTTCTGAAGGTTCTATCATTTCTTTCTTTCCAGATGTTCCACCATACGAGTGCCAAAATTGATCTCCAAGATTTCGCTTTTTCCTTTCTCATGGAAGAATTTATACGATGCCACCAGCTTACAAGGGAATCATCATCGGTTGCTGCCGAATTAGAGCTCATATTCAGCTTGCAGAGTGTCAAGTGCCATACTTCCTTCGCATAAGGACATGAAGCAAGTACGTGGGCAGCAGTTTCAGGTTCTTGTAGGCAAAGCAGACACTGCGGGTTGTGGGGCCATCCTCACTTAGCAAGGTTGTCAGCTGTTAGACATCAATCTTGCGCAGCTAGCCAAACGAAAAACTAGCATTTGGGCGGGGCATCCGAGCTCCAGGCGAGCTTCGCAAATGGTGGTTTAATGTTGGTAGTGAGAGTGGCAGCATAGGCCGAACTGGAGGAGAACTGGCCATCGCTAGTCCAGTGCCAGGTAAGTGAATCGTCATGTGCCTGAGTGAGCTGGATAGGCTGCAGGTCATTCCAAAGGGTCATGAATTGGGTGATGGCTTGTTGAGTTAGGTTTCCCTTGAAATGTCTCATCCACTTTCCATCAGCAAGGGCACATCTGATGGAGATTGTTTTGATCGTGCAACGGTTGAAAACCTCGGGGAACCTTCTGGAGAAACTTTCTCTTTGATGCCAAGGGTCAATCCAGAATTTTGTGTTGGCGCCGTTTCCAATGTTAAACTGTACCAATGCCTCAAAAGAGCTCCGACCAAGGTGCTGATTGGTAGAGGTAAGCCGTGCCAAGCCCTATCAGGTTCCATCCACGACAGCCAAAGCCATCTGCATCTCATTGCCTCACTCTTTTGCGTTAAACATGGGATTCCGAGCCCCCCAAGTTTCTTGGGCAAGCAAACCTGATTCCAATTGACTAGACATTTGCCACCAGTTGCCTCATCTTTATTTGCCCAAAGGAATCCTCTGCAGCCCTTGTTAAACTTTTATACCACCCACTTAGGGGGCTCAATGGCAAAAATCTGTAAGATAGGCAGAGCATATAAAACCGAGGTGATCAAGGCAAGTGTGCCAGCAGTGGGTAGCATTAATTTGATCCATCCTCAGGTGTTGTGCTTGAGCTTGTCAAAGATAGGTTGATAGTGAATTTTCTGGAGTCTTGTATAGCTTAGGGGCATCCCAAGGTAAGTGGCATGGAAATCCTTGATTGGGCATTGCAGGATCATGGCTAGCTGTGGATATCAATGTTATCACACCGGATGTGGCATAAATTGCTTTTGCTGAAGTTAGTCCAAAGGCCGATTGCATTTCCAAATACTTCCAAGACCATCTTCACCGCTGTGATTTCCTATGGGTTGGGCTTGACAAAAATCATCACATCATCGGCATAAAGGGAGGCTCGCAATGTTGGTAGGTTTCTTTCAAAGGAAGGCAATACTTTGGCAAAGACAGCACGCCTCACCAATGCATCCAGAATGTCCATATCCATAACTAGCACAAACAGAAGTGGAGACAGCGGGTCGCCTTGCCTTAGGCCCTTTCGGTGTATTATTATGTCAGTGAGCTCCCCGTTGACAAGGACTCTGGCTGAAGACGAGGCGATCCAGTTCCTCCAAGTTTGGCTAAACCCTTTGGCCGCAAGGACCTCCAACAAAAATTCCCAAGAGACACTATCAAACGCTGATAACCGAAGCAATATGTTTACGGGAAAGATAACCGAAGCTTGAAGCTCGAAAAAGAGAAGAAACGGCGGACAGGGACATGCAAGGCGGCCGGGGCAGCCCGGGTGCGGAATTGTGTGGTGTGAGCAGGGCGTGCGTGCAAAAGGTGGGAGGCCCCGCACGAAACAAAATGCAAAAAGGGCATCTCGAGCCAAAGTTCTCTTCAAAAGGAGCGAGATGCGAGAGCTCCCGACAGCCCACTGCCCAGGCCCCTCGTGCTCCTGCGCACTTGGCCGCAAACCGAATCATCAATTAATAAATCCTTGAGTAAAACGAGGGTACTTACTTAAGGCTGGTCGTAATGGGAGTATCATAGCTAGTATCATGCATATTTTGATGAGGTGGCGTAAAACTAAATGAAGAAAGAGATGGTTGAGTATCATATTATGATATCGTATCATAATAAATGCTATACTACTATGTGGCATGCATTGTAATAAATGAGACTACCTGTGATACTAACCTATGATTTAGGACTTTTATAACTACCAAACGTTCGGATTTTAGCAATAGGCAAGAACGATCCTTACTCCACTCTAATTATATACATGCATGCATTAGAATGACTAATTTTTCTATAACGTGCACTCCTCCCTCTAATTACATGCATATATGCACCAAAGGACGAAAAGTTGATGTCATCCTAGATTTATTCTTTTTCAAATTTCAAAATGTTTTGTAGCTCAAACCGTCACCCCGTTTGAAAAACCGTCTTATCAAAAAAAATCATCTCGACGAGATCTTCGAAACTAGATCCCATGTTGATATGTTCTGATGATTTTTTTTCTGGACCAAAAGTTACCACATCTGGACTACGTAAGTTATCACGTCTGTCATACATAAGTTACCATGTCATTTACACAAAAGTTTTCGGGGGTGTGTTTTCGACAAACTTTTATCCCAGTGTCAAAAGGTGATTATAGTGTTTGCAGTGAGTTATCAACTTTGTTGTGTATATTACCATGTTGCACAAAAGTTATCAGGTTATGTTTTTCAACAATTTTTATTAACTCAGTCAAAAAATTACCGCGATATTTGTATATGAGTTATCAGCTCCCATGTGCGTGGATTATCATTTTGTTTACACATGAGTTATTGGGAGGTATTTTTTAACAACATTTTTCCCTGGTCAAAAAGTTACCACGTATGCACTACGTAAGTTATCAGCTCTGTTGTATGTATATTAGCATGTTATTTACACACAAGTTATCAGGGTATGTTTTCAACAAACTTTTATCCCAGGGTCAAAAGTTACCGTGGGTTTTTTACTGAGTTATCAACTTCATTGTGTAACTTGGTATCAGGTCTAACGAATGTTTTCAATAAAAAAATTCTCTCGGGTCAAAGTTATCACGATGTTTATGCATGAGTTATCAGGTCTACGTTGTGTAAACTATCATGCTATTTATACAGAAGTTGTCGGAGGATGTTTTCAACAACTTTTTCCTCTCGTGTGAAAATTATCACGGTGTTTGTGCATGAGTTATCAGGTTTATGGTGTGTAAATTATCATGCTATTTACACCGAAACAAACGGGGGTGTATTATACAACAAGTAACCCGATAACTTCAAAAATAATCATGCTGATAACTATGGTACATCTAGTCCGATAACAAAATAATAACCATGTTGATAACTATAGTACATCTAGTCCTGTAAGTATTTATACATAAGTTATAGGGTATGTGGTATGTGTATTATTATGCTATGTACACAAAAGTTAACGTGGTATGTTCAAACCATTTTTTTTAATTAAAATTACCATGGTGTTTGTACGTTAAGTTATCAGGTATGTCATGCGTAAATTACCGTGCTATTTACACCAATGTTATGGAGTGTGTTTCAAACAACTCTTTTATTCTTCCATTAGATCAAATAGCTAGCGACCAAGTGATGCAGAACCTGCTCGACAGAAAACCAAGACAAATTAGTAATGCAATGTGGAATGTGTGGGGCAAAAGAAAAACCAAAAAAGACTGACTAGGGACGAGTGTATCGAGGGATGCGAATCAACAATAAGTGAGTACTCTGTTAAAAAAATCACATACATGTTAGATAGAAAACTATAGGTCTGTACCTACATAACACAAATCTAGTTTTTGTACGTAGTATAGCAACCAACGATAGTTCAGGTGGTTTGAGCACTTGTTTTATTTCCTCTGTTGTGTTTGAAAAAAAAACTTCAATAAAGCCTCATATAGAGAATCCTGGACAGTAATGAACACTATCAAGTCTTGGCGAGTTGGCTAGTGTGTTGTCCCACCTAGCTTGAGGTTCTAGGTTTGAATCTCTTCTCAGCATGTTTTTTTCTCGCCCAGGACAGGGTCGAACGCGATCGATCGTTCGGATCTATCGTAAATATCCGAACGTTCGGACGTTACATTTATTAATGATATTATGCACTACGAATGTAGTATCATATGCATGATACTAATCTATGAGACTCACCGTTACGACCAGCCTAACTGCCTGTTTCGCGGTCGCCCCGACGGGGATGGACGGACGTTCGCGTCGCGTCGGGGGCAAGGTTTGGCACTCTTTCGCGTCAGGCCGTGGACGGTACTGCCTGGCCCTGTACGTAGCAGGCGTCTGGAGGTTCCGTTTAGAGGAGATTCATCTGTCCCGGGTTTTCGGCTCGGCTCAGCAGGCATGCAAGATTTAATTTGCAGTTTCTAATTTTGCGGTCTTACCGATAAAACAAACAGACGGTCTATTTGTAGAGGAGATTCATCGGTCCCGGGTTTTCGGCTCGGCTCGACAGGCATGCAAGATTTAATTTACAGCTTTTAATTTTGCGGTCTTACCGATAGAACAAACAGACGGTCTATTTGTAGAGGAGATTCATCTGTCCTGGATTTTCGGCTCGGCTCGGCTGCGGTCGGGTGAGGGCATGTACAAAGGTATTGACTCAGCTGTCTATAAGAATTGACAGCTCAGATTTTTTATGACGTGGGGGAGAGAGAATGGAGAGAGAGAGAAGGAGTCCACCGGTAGACTTACAGATCGTGGTTAGCGCTAATTTTTCGGTCCTTAGCGATAGCCTTTTCCCGTTGTATGGAGGGCGTCTGTTATTTTCCCCCTCTTTGTGGCTGCCCGAGGCATGCAAGATTTAATTTGCAGTTTCTAATTTTGCGGTCTTACCGATAGAACAAACAGACGGTCTATTTGTAGAGGCTGTTTTTACTGCTGTCTGGATGTGACGTGGAAGACTATTACAGATGGTTGGTATCTGGACTAATGTACATGCCCTGACATCTGGTCACCGTACTTACGTAGACGGAAACCGCTCTGCTCGTCTCATCTGATCATCATCAAGGGAAAAGAGCAAAACGACGGTGACGTTGAAACGGAAAATTTTGGCTCGCACGGCACGCCAAGTTGGACGGAGCACCGACGAAAGGCGTCTTCCTTCCGGTCCCGTCCCGTCCCCGTGAGCTGCTGGCGTTGCTTGCTCGATCTCTCCATAGTCCGTACCCGTGGGCAAATGGCAACCGCGACAAGAGGGGAAAATGATTCCCTCGCCTCATCTGCCGTGGTTTTGCTACTGCTTGCCCGTGCGTGCGTGCGTGAACCGTCCCTCACGAGACGGAATCGGAATCACGAGCTGAGCGACCAAGGTGATCATTGCGGTTTGCTTTTGCCAAACCTCTCGTGTCAGCCACACTGTTCCGGTCTCAAGTTTCTGCACCAAGAACGGCCGGAGACATTTTCCTTTTGCCCCAATATACTGACCGAATTTTGTTCTCTGTTCGATATATCACCATCTTGCCTGCGAAAGTCAGCCGGAGCCAAGCTTGGGGATAGTCTAGACGCCAGATGAGTGAGACCAGGCAAAACCATGTCTGTTGGTCAAGAAACGTACGCACTAATAGTATACAGGGATGACCAACTGACCAGACTTTGACTTTCTTTCTCTTTCGAGACTTTGAATCGCACGTGGGTTGTAAGTTAAGACGACCAATAACAATAGTACTAGCAGAATGTTGTAATAGTACCAGCACAAATCCATTTATGAATCGAAATTGCTGCACGTACGACGCTTGGATATACGATTTTGTACGATTCCTGATCGGGTGGTGGGCAGCGGCTTGCTCTGACACAAGGACGGTGTGATATACAGTGCCGTATGAAAATCGTATGGAAATAGTCGTACACGTAGCAATGCTCTTTATGAATGAATTTGGCACTGGTATATGCCAAATAAAAGCAACTCTTAGGATATGCACCACGGATTGAGATTTATGAATGAATTGCTAACTAGTCCATTTTGTAAAGTAATTTTGAAAACCTGATTCACCACGGAGACAACGATGCATGTCCCACACGCCCACTGTAAGGCCTTGTACAATGCAAGACGCTTAGGGAAGGTGTTTGGAGAAATAAACCAATGCTTATTTATAGAGTAGATGTTTAATTAGGTGTCTCTTCTTAAATAGGCATTAGTGCTTCAGCAAAATCTGGTTTATTTTTCTAAGCATCTAGCATTGTACAAGGCCTAAGCGCCACAAGAGCCATGACGGGACAAGGATACCCCAACGGCGCTTTGACTACTCTTACACCAGGAGAGGTATCATCGTTGGTGGACTACATTTGGGACGGCAAATTTTTGTCATCGACCAGGTTCCACCAACAGGCTGCATGATGGCGTGGTGGCATTGTGGTGGTAAGCTCATCGCGGAGAGGGGAGAAGGCGGGTAGGGAGGAGAACACAATAGGGTTAGGGTTGGGAAGGGCGCGTCGTTGGTTGGTTTTATAGCCTGGCATGGCGGGCGACATGAACAAAGATGATGCCGTGTGGTGAGCATAAGAGGGCTCAAAACACACCATTAATCGTGCGTAATTCGTCTGTGGTTAGCGGTCACCGCACTGATGCTTTTCTGTGTTGGTGTGAGCTGTATGCACGAATACTCGCCAAAATCAAAGAGGAGTAGTGAGGAGGAAGATCGTGAAGTTCCATTCCCGTGTAATTGCTCTCGTTGCAACATTGGTTTCTCGACTCCTTTGAACAATGTTTTTCCTTCAAAACATTGTTATACCATACAACTCGCCATAAAACCCAAGCAAATATTGAAGTTCGAAAATGAGAGCTCCCCATGAGACGTTTTTATCCTCCCGGAGCGAACTTCCAGGCAACGAGGGCTTCTTTGTCTCCCGTCGCTGATTTACCTCGACTCATGTAGCTTTGGGACCATAATGACGTGGTGGACCATGACCCTTGCCAACGGGAGGGCTCCTACTTCGCTTTTGTGTGTTCTTTTTAGCTTGTTTAGGGCGCTTGCCCGGCTCAACAAGGCGATGCAGGGGGGCTTCTTGAAGATGGATTAAGATTTTCCCCTCCCGCCCTCTTCCCTATCATGCATTTAGCATCGTCGGAGGGCGTGTGGAGGTGTGTCTCATGTGGATCTCGCGAGATTCGGTCGGTGTTTGTCTTCGTTAGATCTGCTTGGATTTGATCTTCGTTCGTATGTGTTTCTGTGTCTATATGCTGGATCATTTCGATCTACGCTTCTCGTCATCAGCGACGGATGTTATTCTTATGTGCTGATAATACGAATAATTCCATGATGATTTAAATAAATATAATACTCATGTTGAATACATGTTGAAAGTCACATAAATATCCAACAGTACGTACGATGAGCACAATTAGAATCAATCAAACTCCGTAAAGAAAACATGAGCTAAAACTAGCTATATTTCGCGGTCGCGTCTGACATGAACGGGATGCGGGCAATGTGCGGCGGTGCGCAGCACGTGGTGACCGGCGACACGGAGGCGCCGGAGGCGACAACGGGGGTTGCAGTCACAACTCGCAAAGATGGACGGCGGATTCGCTGGCCACTGTCGATAGAGCTTGGCAAGATAATCATTGCGGTTCGGCCAAACCGTTTATAGAACTACTGTACAAGTATTCGTTCGCATACCCTCTCACGGATTTCACTCTCCTCTTACAAGTTTCTGCTGGAATTTATTCTCACAGTCAAAGAACTAGTAGTAGCCTTCTGGCCGCACAAACGGAACATTGCGAACGGCGTCGTGGTGGCGTCGACGGCAGACCTGGCAAGGTCGATGCATCAGTGTCGGCTCTGGAGATGGATTGGTGGAAGACGACTGCGACAGCCTCTGCGGGTGCGTCGGACCGGTGTGTACCCCAGCAATACGGCTTGGTTGGAGCCTCTGGCTTTAGATGTTAGGCTTTGGTGTGATGTTTGTTTGATATTAGGCTCTGACTATCAGCACCTCTTCATCAAGTGAATTGGAGTAGCAACAGATGTTGCTAGGATGGTGGCTTTAGACTACATGATGTATTACTTTGTAAGATCTTTACAAATAATTAATAATTGCTGCATGCATAGTTCAGATGCAGAGGCTGCGGTCATCCACGTTACAAATAATTAATAATTGCTGCATGCTGAGAATGGATCCTTTCTAGAAAAGGAGTTTCTCTCGAAAGAAGTGAGTGGGAGGAAAGTAGAACTTGACGGGGTAACTGTACCTGCTCCCTTATTGAAAAGTAGTTCATCACAGAAACCGGTTCCTGTGACACCTACACCAATTAGTGAGGAAGCTAATGATGATGATCATGAAGCGTCAGATCAAGTAACTACCGAACCTCGTAGGTCAACCAAAGTAAGATCCGCACCAGAGTGGTACGGTAATCCTGTTCTGGAGGTCATGTTACTTGACCATGACGAACCTATGAACTATGAGGAAGCGATGATGAGCCCAGATTCCACGAACTGGCTTGAGGCCATGAAATCTGAGATGGGATCCATGTATGAGAATAAAGTGTGGACTTTGGTTGACTTGCCCGATGATCGGCAAGCCATAAAAATAAATGGATCTTCAAGAGGAAGACGGGCGTTGATAGTAGTGTTACTATCTACAAAGCTAGACTTGTCGAAAAAGGTTTTTGACAAAGTTCAAGATGTTGACTGCAATGAGATTTTCTCACTCGTAGCGATGCTTAAGTCTGTCCGAATCATGTTAGCAAATTGCCACATTTTATGAAATCTGGCAAATGGATGTCAAAACTACATTCCTTAATGGATTTCTTAAAGAAGAGTTGTATATGATGCAACCAGAAGGTTTTGTCGATCCTAAAAGTGCTAACAAAATGTGCAAGCTCCAGCGATCCATCTATGGACTGGTGCAAGCATCTCGGAGTTGGAATGTACACTTTGATGAGTTGATCAAAGCATATAGTTTTATACAGACTTGCGGTGAAGCCTGTATTTACAAGAAAGTGAGTGGGAGCACTACAGCATTTCTGATAAGTATATATGAATGACATATTGTTGATCGGAAATAATGTAGAATTTTCTGAAAAGTATAAAGGAGTATTTGAAAGGAGTTTTTCAAATAAAGACCTTGGTGAAGCTGCTTACATATTGAGCATCAAGATCTATAGAGATAGATCAAGACGTTTGATAAGTTTTTTCAATGAGTACATACCTTGACAAGATTTTGAAATAGTTCAAAATGGAACAGTCAAAGAAAGAGTTCTTACCTGTGTTACAAGGTGTGTTGGGTAAGACTCAAAGCCCGACCACGGCAGAAGATAGAAAAAGAATGAAAGTCATTCCCTATACCTCAGCCATAGTTTCTATGAAGTATGCCATGCTGTGTACCAGATCTATTGTGTACCCTACACTGAATTTAGCAAGGGAGTAAAATAGTGATCTAGGAGTAGATCACTGGACAGCGGTCAAAATTATCCTTAGTGGAATAAGGATATGTTTCTCGATTATGGAGGTGACAAAAGGTTCGTCGTAAAGGGTTACGTCGATGCAAATTTTGACACTGATCCGGATGACTCTAAGTCTCAATCTGGATACATATTGAAAGTGAGAGCAATTAGCTAGAGTAGCTCCGTGCAGAGCATTGTTGACATAGAAATTTGCAAAATACATACGGATCTGAATGCGGCAGACCCGTAGACTAAACTTCTCTCAGAAGCAAAACATGATCACACCTTAGTACTCTTTGGGTGTTAATCACATAGCGATGTGAACTAGATTATTGACTCTAGTAAAGCCTTTGGGTGTTGGTCACATGACGATGTGAACTATGGGTGTTAATCACTTGGTGATGTGAACTATTGGTGTTAAATCACACGACGATGTGATCTAGATTATTGACTCTAGTGCAAGTGGGAGACTGAAGGAAATATGCCCTAGAGGCAATAATAAAGTTATTATTTATTTCCTTATTTCATGATAAATGTTTATTATTCATGCTAGAATTGTATTAACCGGAAACATAATACATGTGTGAGTACATAGACAAACAAAGTGTCACTAGTATGCCTCTACTTGACTAGCTCGTTGATCAAAGATGGTTATGTTTCCTAGCCATAGACATGAGTTTTCATTTGATTAACGGGGTCACATCATTAGGAGAATGATGTGATTGACTTGACCCATTCCGTTAGCTTAGCACTCGATCGTTTAGTATTCTGATATTGCTTTCTTCAAGACTTATACATGTTCCTATGACTATGAGATTATGCAACTCACGTTTACCGGAGGAACACTTTGTGTGCTACCAAACGCACAACGTAACTGGGTGATTATAAAGGTGCTCTACAGGTGTCTCCAAAGGTACTTGTTGGGTTGGCGTATTTCGAGATTAGAATTTGTCACTCCGATTGTCGGAGAGGTATCTCTGGGCCCACTCGGTAATGCACATCACTATAAGCCTTGCAAGCATTGCAACTAATGAGTTAGTTGCGGGATGATGTATTACGGAACGAGTAAAGAGACTTGCCGGTAACGAGATTGAACTAGGTATTGAGATACCGACGATCGAATCTCGGGCAAGTAACATACCGATGACAAAGGGAACAACGTATGTTGTTATGCGGTCTGACCGATAAAGATCTTCGTAGAATATGTAGGAGCCAATATGGGCATCCAGGTCCCGCTATTGGTTATTGACCAGAGAGGTGTCTCGGTCATGTCTACATAGTTCTCGAACCCGTAGGGTCCGCACGCTTAACGTTCGTTGACGATATAGTACTATGAGTTATGTATGTTGGTGACCGAATGTTGTTCGGAGTTTTGGATGAGATCACGGATATGACGAGGAACTCCGGAATGGTCCGGAAGTAAAGATTGATATGTGGATAGTAGTGTTTGATCTCCGGAAAGGTTCCGGAATCCATCGGAAGGGGTTCCAGATGTTTCCCAAAATGTTTGGGCACGAGAACACTTTATCTGGGCCAAAGGGAAAGCCCACGAGGTTTTTGGAAAGCGCAAAAGGAAGTTTTGCGGAGTCCAGGGGCCAGACGCCAGGGTCCCTGGCGTCTGGGTCCAGACGCCGGGAACCCTGGCGTCTGGCCCTGGAGTCCGAGAAGGACTCTTGCCTTTCGGGTGAAACCGACTTTGTGGAGGCTTTTACTCCAAGTTTCGACCCCAAGGCTCAACATATAAATAGAGGGGTAGGGCTAGCACCCAAGACACATCAAAAAACACCAAGCCGTGTGCCGGCAACCCCGTCCCCTCTAGTTTATCCTCCGTCATAGTTTTTGTAGTGCTTAGGCGAAGCCCTGCGGAGATTGTTCTTCACCAACACCGTCACCACGCCGTCGTGCTGCCGGAACTCATCTACTACTTCACCCCTCTTGCTGGATCGAGAAAGGCGAGGACGTCATCGAGCTGAACGTGTGCAGAACTCGGAGGTGTCGTGCGTTCGGTACTTGGATCGGTCGGACCGTGAAGACGTACGACTACATCAACCGCGTTGATAAAACGCTTCCGCTTACGGTGTACGAGGGTACGTAGACAACACTCTCCCCTCTCGTTGCTATGCATCACCATGATCTTGCGTGTGCATAGGAATTTTTTTGAAATTACTACGTTCCCCAACAACACATTTATTGTTAAAATCACATCATTTCTGGTAAGCCAAAATGCCCAACATAAGGCAGCCGCCCCCATGAGTAGATATGCAGAAAATTGTTTATCGATACCCCGCAACCAATTGCCGAACATGTTTCGTGCATTACAGGGGATATAGATTTGAAGCTACTTGAACCATGGCCCAGACTGCACGATCAAACTTACACTCAAAAAATAAGTGTTTGATGGACTCGTCATGTTGGCAAAAGACACATGTGTTGCTACCATGCCAGTTGCGTTGTGCCAGGTTATCTCTAGTTAAGATGACCTCTCTATTTAGAAAGCAGAGGAATATCTTCACTCTTAGGGGAATTTTGAGCTTCCACAATTTCTTGTTATCAATCGGAACATCAGTGTGAACCATTGCATCGTACAAGGATTTGACTGAAAAGATATTCCATCGGAACTTGTCTGGTTCGCCTGACAGCTGAATGTCCTTCAGACGAATGAGTAATTCATTCCATGCTACCAAACGAGGCCCAAAAAGGTCCCTCCTTAAAGAAATATCATGGGTTTCTTGTCCCAATACTTGGTGGACCGTGACGAATTTATGTCTGATGATCCTATACAAGCTAGGGTATTGCATCATAAGTGGAGTGGCCCCAGCCAGGTGTTCTCATAGAATCGAACCCGAGAACCATCCCTAACCGAGAAAGTACCAAATTAGAAAAGAAATTCCTTGGCCTTCATCACGCCACTTCAAAAATGTGAATCACCGGGTTTCCAAAGAACTTGAGAAATGGCTTTAGATCCCCCGTACTTGTTACGAATGATTTCCTGCCGCACTCCATTCTCGTGAGTAGTTTGTATACCCATTTACCCAGGAGAGCGGTGTCTTTAATCTCAAGATCCTGAATTCCAAGGCCCCCTTGATTTTTAGGACGGCATAATATACTCCACCTAGCTAGCCGATATTTCTTGGATTCATTATCACACTGCGAAAAAAAAATATGGATCTAAAATAATCGAGACGCTGTACCCCTTTGGGTAAGTGAAAGAATGACAACATGTACAGAACCATGTTGTTGAGGACGGAATTGATCAGATTCAACCGTCCCACATACGACAAGAGTTTGGCCTTCCAGCTGGCTAGGCGTTTCTCAAGTCTTTCTTCCACGTGCCTCCACTCAGCGATAGTTAAACACCAATAGTGAATAGGAATACCTAGATACCTAATCGAGAACTGGCTAAGCTGACAGCCGAAAATGCCAGCATACTCAGATGCGGACTCTGCAGCGTCGCTGAAGCAGAAAAGCTCGCTCTTGTGGAAGTTAATTTTGAGACCAGAGAGCACCTAAAATGCACATAAAAGTAATTTGAGGTTTCTTACTTTATCTAGGTCATGATCTAGAAAAAATATAGTGTCATTCGCGTATTGTAGAATAGACAGTCCTTCTTCTACCAAATGAGGAATCATGCCACTAATTTGACTGGCCACATTAGCCCTCTCAACAAGGGTAGCTAACATATCAGCTACAATGTTGAACGAAATAGGGGATACAGGGTCGCCTTGACGAAGCCCCTTCCTAGTCTGAAAGTAGTTGTCAACATCATCGTTGACTTTGATAGCCACACTACCTCCAGAAACAAAACTCTCTATCCATCGACACCATTTTAGCAAAAAACCCTTCATGCGCAAAGTTTGCAAAAGAAAAGACAATTTGACTTCGTCATATGCTTTTTCAAAGTCTTTTGTGAACATCTTAAAGCTGACATTTAGAAGGCAAATCGATGTGTATTGTTGAATACGACTAGCCTCCTTACTTTTGGGCAGAATAATTTTCCCAAAGTTTAAACGGGCAATATCAATGTTTTCGGCATGCAGTACTACTGAGACCCACTAAAAAAGTTTAATAAGAGGCCGGATGCGACAACGGGGTTTCAGTCAGTAGTCGCAAAGTTGGACGGCGTCACCTGTCGCGGTCGCCGCCGCATCGCTGGAGTCAGGCCGTGGACGGGACGGTCTGTCTGGAGGTTTCGTTTGGAGGAGAAAGGCAAAGAAGCGCTGAACACGGCTCGGCTCGTGTCGGGGTCAGGTCGGCCGCGACGTCGACGACTGTTGTGATGATCCAGGGAAATAAAATTCAGGCTCGCCCGGCAAGTTGGACCTGCACGCGGGCATGCTGACGAGGACCGAGGAAAGGCACGACGGCCGGCGCCTCCCGTGAGTGGGCTGCTCGCGCTCCCTCGGGCAACCACGACAAGACCAGAGCTGACCGATGGACGACGGCGACGAAAGATTCTCTCACTCACTCCTATGTGTGTTTCGTGTTTCGCGTGGCGAGGAGGAGAGGAGCGGCTGTGGTGGTTTTGCTGCTGCTCGCCCGTGTGTGCGTGTGCGTGAGCCGTCGGCCCGTCACGGGACGGAGACACGGAGTCTCACGAGCTGGGCAACCAACACGATAATCATTGCGGTTCAGCCAAACCGTTTCTAGAACTGCCGTACAACTATTCGTTCGCATACCCTCTCACGGATTTCACTCTCCTCTCACAAGTTTCTGTTTCTGCTGGAATTTATTCTCACAGTCAAAGAACTAGTAGTAGCCTTCAGGCCGCACAAACGGAACATTGCGAATGGCGTCGTGGTGGCGTCGACGGCAGACCTGGCAAGGTCGATGCATCAGTGTCGGCTCTGGAGATGGATTGGTGGAAGACGACTGCGACGGCCTCTGCGGGTGCGTCGGACCGGTGTGTACCCCAGCAATACGGCTTGGTTGGAGCCTCTGGCTTTAGATATTAGGCTTTGATGTGATGTTTGTTTGATATTAGGCTCTGACTATCAGCACCTCTTCATCAAGTGAATTGGAGTAGCAACAGATGTTGCTAGGATGGTGGCTTCAGACTACCTGATGTATTACTTTGTAAGACCTTACAAATAATTAATAATTGCTGCATGCATAGTTCAGATGCAGAGGCTGTTAGAATTAATGGGCTAGGCTCATAGCAATTTCTGAAATCTCAAAGCCCACGTGTAAAATGGCAAGTGGTGGTGCTAAGTTTAGTCCCACCTTGGAAGTTGAAGAAGAGTTGGACCTCTTTATATAGTGGGTTCTCTCCATCACTCTAAGTGGTGTGTGAGAAGAGAAAGGGAAAACCACACGCGCGCGCTCGCTCGCCTGGCCTGGCCTGGCGTACATGCGACATGCGCGTGAATGGTCCACCGAAATCCGGTCCGTCTCCTTGCAGGAGCGCAGCTTCCTTTTGCCGTTTTATTTTTATGTCTTGGCGGACAAGTTTTTGATTTCTTGTCCGGTAAGTATACGAATTAGAAACCGAGTCGGTTTGGGATTGTGATCGCGACACAATACCGCCTCTGGTCCTAATATATATACAGCTACCGGCTGCGGCCAGAGACACACCGAAAAACACCTAGGGTTTTGCCTCATCTCACAACTTGCGCCGCCATCGTAGTCTACTCCATCCCAAACGCCGGCGTGCATCGGCGCGTGGGAGAGCAGGTCTCCGGAACCGTTCGTCTTTGCGATCCTGCACCGGGAGAGGACGAATTAGGTTTTTGGGAAGCGCTGTGCGCGACTGCTCAAATTCGTCATCACGGGTCGTCTTCCGTCCAAGTCGGGCGGTGCTACTCATCGTCGTATTCATCGCCGTCAGCAGCAGATCGTCGCCAACATCATCATCAACACTGTCGCACCCATAATAGCTAACGATCAGTACGTCCAACATCCTCTGTTCATGTCTGTTTCTACAACTATTGTTACGTGTTTGCTGCTGTTATGCATGTCTTGTTGTTCTTCTAGTTTGCTAGATTATTGCATGCTAGTATCTCTTCTAGTCATGAATTATTTACTGGAATTAATCATGAACTTGCCTAATATTTCAACAGAGGCTGCGGTCATCCATGTTTTATTAAAAAAAATCTAGTTAAGCTACGGGGCACTGAAAAATCGTTAATCTGCGATCCTACATCCAACTTGGCCTTGCGGTCAACAAGACGCAATTACTAGCTTACTACACAAAATATAGAAATATGCGACTGTCAGTTAGTTTGACGCCGGCAACTCATAGCAAATTTGTATTTTGTGCATAGTTCCCTCCGTAGAAAATGGAATTGTAGTGTGCGAGGCAAATGTAATGACAGCATTTCCAGGTGTATAAACCACAGCTAACCAAAAGAAGCCAATGCCCTTGTTTTGGTCAAGAAAGAAAGCCAAAGCGTTGGACATGGAGACGCATAGGGACACGAGGAGGCCAGCCCCCAGGTGCGATAATCTCTTCTCTGGTCTCACCAGGAAATGCGCGGTCGGCCGGTGCGTGCAAAGAGAGGCACGCACAATCATAAGCAAAGGCAAATAGGAGCAAGAAAAGGTCCCGTCGGTCGGCACCCGTCCAAATTATCAAGCCCGCGACAGCACGGACGGACGGAGGCGACTAGAAGCGGGCGACGTGCGCGGCGGTGCGTGATGACCGGCGAGAATACGTCACCGCGATCCGGACACGACCACGCGGCGAGCAACGTCATGGTCACCGCGCAAAGGCGTGGCGGCGAGTTCTCTAGCGAACAGTGACGTGGTGACCGGTGAGAGGGACGAGAGAGCCTTGCCTGTCATGTCAACCGTCGCCGCCAGGCCGGGCCTCGTTGCATAGGCCCGGCCGTTGACGCCACCGGGTGTCCGGTCCCGGCTCAGCTCAGCGCTCAGGTCAGGTCGGCCGCGACGTAGACGACTGCCGCTGATGGATACTACAAGGAAAAACTGATTGAAACGGGCATGGATGGATCGGCTTCACCACACGGAAACTGCGGGAAGGCACGCGCAATGACCGGTCGACGACGACGACAGAAGATTCACTCCCTCCTTGATTTTGGCGTCGCTGGTTTTACCATCCGTGTGTGTGTGCGCGCGCGCGCAACGACGACTTCACGAGCGGAGCCGAGACTCCCTCAATCGATCGCCACGTCTTTTTTACCGACAAACAATGAGCGCTCCTATTCGCGAGAGAAACCCGTGAAATTTCAGCCTGGGGATGAATTGATCCAGTATATATACTCAAGCTCCATGCAGAGAAGCTGGCTAGTAGCTGCGGTAGTGACACAAGGACGACGATCGTGCCTGTCGAAACGGTTCCCGTGCCCACTTCACTTCACGCTACAGTGCATCAGGTTGTTTTGGTTGGTTATCCAATGTTTCCTCGATTTAATGGCATTATTTGAAGGTCCAAAAGTTAGTATATACTCGCTGGAAATTCGTTCACGGAATCTCCAACGCGAACTCTCAAACCACCCGCATATGACCGGCCCACACCGTTCGAACATGTTTTATCATCCAACACTGATCTGTATCGTTTAGCTTTCCAGTCCGAACACACTTTTTTTGCAAATCGAAAACAAAAAGTGAGGGAGGAGGAAGGGTTGCGGGCGTCTGGACCGCTGCCATATCTGCTTCTGACTGCCCTGGCCAACCCAGATCCTCTCCCTTGCCCGCGCACATTTCTCTCCAGAAACTGCCAGCGCCGCTCTAGAGCGTCTGTGTCGCATTCATGCTCGGTCAGATTGGACGCAACCTCTCACTGTTGCCGGCATTAGAGCGGTGCGCCGGCCAAGAGAGCGTCGCCCGCGCCACTTCCCGATAAATGCGACTGTTGCGCGTTCAAACGACACCACGGCCGCATGTCGCCCTAAATTAATGACACATGGTTGCCGAGGAACCTACTCCGGTGCCAGTCGTCCGTCCGTCTATCGCTCATCATTGCCATCCGCCTGCTATATAAACTCCAATCCCGGCCATAACCGCAGTCATCCTCCTTTGGTCTCTTTCTTCTCTGCGCCGCCACACTCGTCATGGCATCCTCGCGCCCCAAAGCAGTCTGGGACAGGCTCTCGTCCAAGCAAAAGAAGGAGATGGATGTCATTGCTGCCGGGTGGCAGGCAGACGGCGGCCGAGGACGTTCCGATGGAAGTCCATTTACTACGAGCTTCTGGTAGCCTGGCCAACATGTACTGCATGGATTAACCGTGCTCCTGCAGCAAGGTTCAGACATGGCATTTTAAGATGTGTTTTCCTAGCTCCAAACGCTTTTATATATTTTTACAGAGGGACTAATTCACACTTTATGATGTGTTGCCACGTATGTATATGCTCGCTCAGCTGCCGAACGGTCGTCCACTTTCCGCTTCAAAATCAGTGGACGATGCTTGATGGCCCTTCGTCGTGCACCAAGATTCACCCCACGTTATCGGATCGAACCCTTCATGAAACTCCGCTTGCTCCCAGCGACACAAAAGAAAAATGCCCAGGGCCCCTCGCATCCTGTTCTCCACCGAAAGCTTCTAAATGCAAACTTTTTTTGCCCAAAACCAATAAGTAAGAGCATCTACATCCACATACGGTAAATCCGGCCTCTCAAACGCCCGTGATAGCGGACAGTGATCGGGCACACCTCATATTTCCTTCTCCACATACAACTTTCTTATATTCATCCCTAAATTCATACAAAATGCAGATTATATAGCTAAGTACTACGTACTCAAATTTCCTCGTTGTCGCAGATGGCCGGAGCCGCCTGCGCCGGAGCGTGCGCTGCCTTCATCTGTTGCCGACGGCGACGCCTGGGCTCCGCAGCCGACTCCGAGCGGATGGAGTTAAGGATGGCGTGTTGCTCCGGCCGCACATCCATGTCCTCCTCCATCGCCGGCGCCTCCTCCTCCCCCACATCCAGCGGCGGCGCCTCCTCCGCCGGATCGTGCTCCTCCTCATCTTCCTCGTCCGCCGGCTCCTCCTCCTTGAAATCCTCCTCCTGTTCCAGATGTAGCCCCGCTTCCCTACGGATCCGGACCTGCTCAAGGAGGAAGAGACGGTGCTGGATCGTGTAGTAGCGGCGGCGTGGGGGCATGGCTGACGGGCTCGAGTGGTAGCGAGGGAGGGAAGAGGCGGATTTGCTAGGGCTGGGGGCGCCGGTCGGCTTAAATAGCCGGCTACGGCCTCGGGCTGGGAGCCAGAGTGGCGCCACACGGCGCTCACAACGCGGCGACGGACGAGGCGCCCGCCAGACCATCGGGTTACCCGGCGAGTCTGTGTGGGGCCACACCGTCAGGCCGACGCCGCGGGCGTGCCTGGGCGCGCCTGGGCTCCCTCATACACGCCTCATATTTGGGCTGGATATGGGGGGTGCCGGTCAGCCCGGGCGTTTGAGACCGGTTTGAGAGGCCCGGTTTGGTTGAAATTTCGTGACCGGTCAGTGACCGGGCTGTCTGCCCGGGCGTTTGAGACGAATTTGAGGGGTCCGATTGTAGATGCTCTAAGCCGGACGCCTCAAACCATGCATCATACTCCCGCAGACGCGTCCGGTCATTGACCGGACATGAGAGAAGAGGAAAAACGTGACCCAACCGGATTCTTCATATCATTCCTATACGTCTGGGCTGTCCGGTAACCCTCATATCCATCTCAAATATGAGGAGGATACGAGGGCTCGTTGGCGCGCTTGGGCATTCCGCCACGTAGGACGCGGCCCCACCAGGACCATCTTTTCTCTTTCTTTTTCATTCTTTTATTTCTCTCATTTCATCTCCACCAATCACGTGCAAGTGACCGGATATATGAGAAAAAAAATAAGAAGTGTGACTGCGCGGAGAGATAAATAGAGGCTTAAAATGGACAAGCTCGGTCAGTCGTCCGTGGGCTCTTAAGGGGGTCAGAATTGCTATGTCCGGCTGTAGATGCTCTAACTTCAAAGGCCAGGCATGAACTGTTGTGCAATTTTCCTCGCATAAAAATACATCGGTGTGTTTCAAGGTCAGCTGGAACATGTCGTGAGGGAAAAGTCTGGATGAGAAAGCACTAGGCAGAACCCCATTGTTTGGTCAAGAGGAAACGGCAAGCAAGCTACTGACGCATACATACACAGGTAGGTCGGGTACCTTTCCTTGTCTTTCAAGATCAGCTTTGAGCCGTGTCGGGGATATACCCGCGGTGTAACCCGCCGGATGTATGACCCGGCTGGAGCATGGCGACTTACTTGTAACCCGCCCGGAGCTTGGTGATTCATTAGTAACCCGGCGGGCGGGTCCGATGGACAATAAGGCCCAAAGCCCAGAAGACCGGTTCACGTTATGATGGGCCAGTTTAAGAGGAAAGGCATAAGGAATATTATCCTACAAAGGAAGCAAGACTAGGACTCCAGTTGTAATAGAGCAATCGTAGTCCTACTAGGACTCCACATGTAACCCGCCCCTCTAACTTATATAAGGAGGGGCAGGGCACCCCAAAGAGGGACAGGCAACAAGAAATAATCTCTAGGGCTAAACACCGAGAGCCAGAGCCGGCGACTCTCCCGTGATCATAATGAGGCCTAGCCTCAAACAGCACGTAGGGTTGTTACCGGATGATGTTTCCCGGGGCCCGAAGCTGTCTAAACCCTTGTTTTGTGTTGCGTCTCTCATCCCAATCAACCCCTCTCAACCTACTTCATAGATGCGCTGGCCTCACGACTAAGTCCTTACACCTTAGGACATCTGACGTGTCAATTCCACGAGCACGATCAGTTTATCTATCGATATCGACAGTTCAGTTCGGTACGGTGCCATTGAGCAATCTTGTCGATCAGGAGCTACCACTGAAACCTACTACAAAAAAGTTTGAGGAAATAGGTCAATGACAGATGAGTTAGTCGTCGACCGATCTGCATCTCGACGCACCCAGGACACGGCCGGGCAACACCTGCACGCCGCCGATATGCCGTCGCTGTGCAGGTGTCTGGTCGCGCGTCCGTTTTCATACATCCTTTGAGCAGTTTGGACTTGTTACTTGTCAGAAGGGAAATTAAATATAACCACTCCTATTTGTGTAGTCGTACTGGTAATTAACAGCATGATGGTGCGATTACACTATAATATAAACTGTTGTGGACCGTGGTCATCTCTGGGTGGTTCTGGACTGGCCTTTCTTGTGTCTGAAGCTGCTTTGAGCAGGTGCGTGCACGGTGGCTGATTTGCCTGTAACCACGCACGCACATCTCCAAGTAAAAATATATATTCGGGCAAGCAAAGCAACTAAACCATTGGTTGAAGGGCTCCACATACGCATGCACTGAAGAAAGCGCACGGCATGCGTGGCCTTCGCCGTCTCAGCGTTCTGCCTGCCAATTTCTATGCAGTAATCTCGATCCAGAGGGGACAGCTCGACGATGCCACAAGTTGCAACTTCTGGACGCCCAAAAGTTACTTTATTTATTTATTTATTTCCAGGAGGCAATGGCATGTGTGGCCGTGTGCATAAATACAAGATGCATTGGCCTCAGCCTTTGCAAGATCGATGAGGCTGGCATCATCTGGCGTCGTCCTCTCCGAGAAGATGGTATAGGGCTGGATGAAATGAATCTTTATGCATGCACGTGGCCGGATGCCCGATGCCGGCGGCTAACCGGGCACGCGGCTCGTCAACCGTAGCTGACACAATTTCGTAAATCTGAGAAGTCTGATAAATCTGATACAATTTCACACGTGTTCCATAAATCTGATACAATTTCGTAACATTCCACACGTGTTCCATAAATCTGATACAATTTCGTAATTTCTTTCAACAATTTTTTTAAGAGCAATTCCATTGACCATCTGAGAAGTCTTTTTGGGCGAATCCTATTTGCCGTATGCGGCCTGCAGGCGAGGCTAGTTGGGCCAGCCCACTACGCGGTTTATGTATATTGTTTCAGTTCTTTTAACGTTCTCTCCAAAAAAAAGTTCTTTTATCAATTTTTGTTGTTGTTTACTATGCGGTTTTTTATTTCAGGGTTCTGTGTTGGTTTTTTTTCACTTTGTAATTGTTTGTTTCCTTTTTTTTGTTTTCCTTTTTTGGTATTATTTTTCTATTTTTTTGTTTCCATTTTGGTTCTTTTGTTATATTATTATTTTTTTTGCTTTCCTTTTGTTTTTTCCTTAATTTCCTTTTTTATTTACAAATATACTTTTTACACATGAACATTTTGTTTTTATATATGGTACTCCCTCCGATCTGAAATAAATGTCGCAGTTTTGTACTAATGTTAGTTCAACCTTAGTTTGAAACCGCGTCACTAATTATGGATCAAAGGGAGTAAGATTTTTTCAAAACAACATTTCATAATAAATAGTAATTTTTTTATAAATATACGTAATCATTTGTTAATATAAAATGAAATTTTGTAAACACAAATCGAATATGTCTTAAATATACGGTGAACATATTTGCACACTGAAATTTTTAAACACAAGCTAAACATATTTTAGATATATTGTGAGCATTTTTCTCAATACACACATAGCATTTTTAACACAAATAAAACATTTAGAAAAATAAAAACAAACATTTCCCCTTTTATTTAAAATCTACTTTTTATACATGAACATTACGTTTTATATATGGTACACCCTCTGATCTAAAATAAATGTCGCAGTTTTGTTCTAATGTTAGTTCAACCTTAGTTTAAAATTGCGTCACTAATTATGGATCGAAGGGAGTAAGATTTTTTCAAAACATGGCAAACTTTTCTTAATATACATTGAAAATTTCATAATATATAATTAACATTTTTTAAATATACGTAATTATTTGTTAATATACCGTGACATTTTCTAAACACAATGAACATATTTTAATATACGGTGAACATATGTACACACTGAAATTTTTAAACACGAACTAAACATATTTTAGATATATGATGAGCATTTTTTTCAATAAACACATAGCATTTTAAAACACAAAAAAAATTAAAATAATATAATTTTTTTCTTAAAACTTCCCCTCTGGGCACGAGAAGATGGGCTAGGACTTAAGTGTGGGAGAGGACAACCCCTGCCCACCTCCCCTATGTACGTCTCGGCCTTAAAAGGAGTCCTCCTATGCATGCCTATGTTGTGCGTCAAGCTTAGAAAGGATATATACTTTCTTTAAGTACTTTTAATATTTATTTTTATGGAATTTTTGAATACGTATTTAATATATATTTGACCCGAATATTACAACAACGTAAATGGGCTGCTACACTTCCGGCCTATTTAAGCCAGCGTGGGTGTTTCCTCATCTATGTGACGCTTGCATGTGTTATATAGGGCGGCCCGTCTTTTTGGTCTTGGGAATCAATGAAATCGTTAGTTAAGGGTCACCCTTACAAAGGTCACTTTTCTAAGGGCGTCTTAGAAATTCCATAAAATGTTCTGAACTAAATGGTACTTTTGTAAATATAAATATTGAGGTTGTGCTAGTTCCAAGACAGAGATGGCAGTATATGGTGCACCTTTTTCTTGGAAGTGCGTCTGTGATCTTTTGATGCAATTGAATGGAAAACGGGTTCTTGATGCAACCTAAAAAAATTTATTCCGTACTAGAAGTACTTTTTTTAAGTGCTTCTGTTCCAGTGATCATAGGGCATTGCATTCTGTACTAGAAATGTTGGTGGCAACCTGAAGGCTACAAGATGGTAGTGTTTCATTTTGGGGGCGATCTGCAGCCTCTTAGGCCATGTTTGCAAAGACATGTTACTTTCTAGGGGCAAAACGCAAGTGTTCCAAGAGGCCATATGTAAATGCACTAGTACTTGATCCTACCCCTTTATCTGAGATCTGACGCATCATGCAGGAGCAGCGTATCATCCAATAGACCGGAGCACTGGATATTTTCCCGTCCTCCTATGCATGCCTATGTTGTGCGTCAAGCTTAGAAAGGATATATACTTTCTTTAAGTACTTTTAATATTTATTTTTATGGAATTTTTGAATACGTATTTAATATATATTTGACCCGAATATTACAACAACGTAAATGGGCTGCTACACTTCCGGCCTATTTAAGCCAGCGTGGGTGTTTCCTCATCTATGTGACGCTTGCATGTGTTATATAGGGCGGCCCGTCTTTTTGGTCTTGGGAATCAATGAAATCGTTAGTTAAGGGTCACCCTTACAAAGGTCACTTTTCTAAGGGCGTCTTAGAAATTCCATAAAATGTTCTGAACTAAATGGTACTTTTGTAAATATAAATATTGAGGTTGTGCTAGTTCCAAGACAGAGATGGCAGTATATGGTGCACCTTTTTCTTGGAAGTGCGTCTGTGATCTTTTGATGCAATTGAATGGAAAACGGGTTCTTGATGCAACCTAAAAAAATTTATTCCGTACTAGAAGTACTTTTTTTAAGTGCTTCTGTTCCAGTGATCATAGGGCATTGCATTCTGTACTAGAAATGTTGGTGGCAACCTGAAGGCTACAAGATGGTAGTGTTTCATTTTGGGGGCGATCTGCAGCCTCTTAGGCCATGTTTGCAAAGACATGTTACTTTCTAGGGGCAAAACGCAAGTGTTCCAAGAGGCCATATGTAAATGCACTAGTACTTGATCCTACCCCTTTATCTGAGATCTGACGCATCATGCAGGAGCAGCGTATCATCCAATAGACCGGAGCACTGGATATTTTCCCGTCCTCCTATGCATGCCTATGTTGTGCGTCAAGCTTAGAAAGGATATATACTTTCTTTAAGTACTTTTAATATTTATTTTTATGGAATTTTTGAATACGTATTTAATATATATTTGACCCGAATATTACAACAACGTAAATGGGCTGCTACACTTCCGGCCTATTTAAGCCAGCGTGGGTGTTTCCTCATCTATGTGACGCTTGCATGTGTTATATAGGGCGGCCCGTCTTTTTGGTCTTGGGAATCAATGAAATCGTTAGTTAAGGGTCACCCTTACAAAGGTCACTTTTCTAAGGGCGTCTTAGAAATTCCATAAAATGTTCTGAACTAAATGGTACTTTTGTAAATATAAATATTGAGGTTGTGCTAGTTCCAAGACAGAGATGGCAGTATATGGTGCACCTTTTTCTTGGAAGTGCGTCTGTGATCTTTTGATGCAATTGAATGGAAAACGGGTTCTTGATGCAACCTAAAAAAATTTATTCCGTACTAGAAGTACTTTTTTTAAGTGCTTCTGTTCCAGTGATCATAGGGCATTGCATTCTGTACTAGAAATGTTGGTGGCAACCTGAAGGCTACAAGATGGTAGTGTTTCATTTTGGGGGCGATCTGCAGCCTCTTAGGCCATGTTTGCAAAGACATGTTACTTTCTAGGGGCAAAACGCAAGTGTTCCAAGAGGCCATATGTAAATGCACTAGTACTTGATCCTACCCCTTTATCTGAGATCTGACGCATCATGCAGGAGCAGCGTATCATCCAATAGACCGGAGCACTGGATATTTTCCCGTCCTCCTATGCATGCCTATGTTGTGCGTCAAGCTTAGAAAGGATATATACTTTCTTTAACTACTTTTAATATTTATTTTTATGGAATTTTTGAATACGTATTTAATATATATTTGACCCGAATATTACAACAACGTAAATGGGCTGCTACACTTCCGGCCTATTTAAGCCAGCGTGGGTGTTTCCTCATCTATGTGACGCTTGCATGTGTTATATAGGGCGGCCCGTCTTTTTGGTGTTGGAAATCAATGAAATCATTAGTTAAGGGTTACTCTTACAAAGGTCACTTTTCTACTTTGTCAGGTGCTAACAACCGGCACAATGCATGTGCGCTACTTGTTGCAATCCGAGAGTTTTCCCTTTTCTGTCTTGGTTCATTTATTCAAAATGTTTTATCTCTTGAACCGTGCGTTCAAATATCGAAACGTTTTTACCATTGGATTTCTTGCATCGTGATCTTCAAAACTAGATCACATGTTAATAGGTTTTGACGAACTTTTTTCATGAAAAACCCAGAAACTGGGGGAAAATGGGGAACCGAAAATAGAAAAAAAAACAAAAAAGGGCAACCGGGAAACGCAAATATATAAAGAAAGGAAGAGAAAAACCCGAAACCTGCATCACGGTTGCGGTTTAACTTTTTCTTTGGGAAGCACATACTGTCTTTTCTCTTATTTGTGCGAAACACAAGTTGTGCTTCTCTTGGGAGCACCGCTGTGCTTTTTTCCTCTTTTGAAGTAGAAGCACAACCGTGCTTATTATGACAACAAATATGTACTTCCACGAGAAACACAACCGTGATTCTCATTAGTGGCGGAGCTTCGTGGGGCCAACCTGGGCCATGGCCCCCCAGCTGAAAAGAAATTCAGCCTATATCCTTTTGTATTAGGCCTATTTCTCACTAAACATTAGCCAACATGTTTTGGCTCAAGCTCCGCCGCTGCTTCCCAGCACGAAGTGTTTTTTGGAGAAGCACAGATGTGCTTCGCAGAAGCAAAACCCCATTTCCTCCAAAGCCTAGAAAAAAACCAAGGAAGAACCCAGAAAAACTTATCACCAGAAAACGCGTACAGAAAAATTTACATGGCCGCGTAGGAGAAGCCCATAGAAGGACATGCAGAAGAGAAGCCCATAGAAAGGAATGGTCCCGTGAAGCGAGAGCCCGATCAAACAGTAGCCCAAGCACTGCGTGGCAGAACGAACCGCCATTCCCGTGACACCGCACACCCCGCGCTGCACACCGCAGCGCGCCGCCACGCGTCCACTCCCGAAGAGCACGGCATATATACCCGCTGGGCCTAGCCAACTCTCTTCTCTCCTCTGCTCATCCCCTGCTTCCGCGCCACGAGGAGAAGCGAAACAGAGCACTCAACAGTCCACAACCCAAGAGAAAACCCAGGCAGGCCTCCGGCGACCAGCCGATCACGATGATGCTGCGCGCGGCGGGGAAGAGGCTGATCGGCGCTCCGGGGATTCGCCCAGCGGCCGCCGGAGACTCCTCCGGCGCGGCGATGGCGGTGGCGGCGAGGAGGGGGTACCACGAGCGGGTGGTGGACCACTACAGCAACCCGCGCAACGTGGGGGCGTTCGACAAGGACGACGCCGACGTCGGCACCGGCCTCGTCGGCGCGCCCGCCTGCGGGGACGTCATGAAGATGCAGATCCGCGTGGACCAGGCCTCCGGCAGGATCGTCGACGCCTGCTTCAAGACCTTCGGCTGCGGCTCCGCCATCGCATCCTCCTCCGTCGGTCAGCACTGAGCAGACCGCCCCCTCAGTTTCCTTCCTCCCCGCTAGCTAGCCTTCTTTATATTTCTGTCGCGTGAGCTGTGTTCATGTTCAGGCGTAAATTTTTAACACCGCACCAAATCACAATAATAAGAGCTTCACCTGAATCCATGACCGTGCGTTTTTTTCTTACCTGAGCTTAAAATTGTCACAGATATTCATTAGTTCGCATCCAACTGTTGATATCTGCAATTATCTTTATTTCATACGTTCAGAAATTGACAACTTAAGCCGGGCTTCAGGAGTACCCTTTCATGCTACTCATCGAATGCATTAACCATCTTAATTTTTGCTGCCCTATATATGACGGTGTCGATTGTTTTGATCCTAGCTAGTAATTTGGAGGAAGCATTCCGTATATTTAGTCCCTGCATAGTATGCATGAGCCCCCTGTGGAATCTTTTTGCTTGCTATTGCATTGCAATTATTAGATATGCCGAAGCTCGGTAACCTTGTCCTGAATTCTGTAGTCTGATCAATCTTAACTTGCACTTGCAGCCACTGAGTGGGTGAAGGGAAAGCAGATGGAGGAAGTGATAGCGATCAAGAACACGTAAGCAAGCTGTTTAATTAATTGTTCAGTACTGCCATTCTCTTACCAAGTTAAGGTGGAAAGCTAGCTACTATGCTAATCTTTCTTCAGGCCTGTGCATGTGGTCATCAGTTATTCTATGCATGTCAGCCTCTGGCGAGCTATTAGCACTCTTATCTGTTTGAATCCTCTGAAGCTTCTGCTGACTGACCTTGATTTTCAATTTCCAGAGAGATCGCCAAGCATCTGTCGCTGCCGCCGGTGAAGCTCCACTGCAGCATGCTCGCCGAGGACGCCATCAAGGCCGCAGTGAAAGACTACGAGGCAAAGAAGACGAAGGCGGCCAAGGCAGAGGAGTAGTTCGTCAGTCAGACGCATAGGAAGTAACACATCATGTGCATATACTGCATAATAAAGGGGGAGTGATGGTAATGATGATGTTTGTACTGTAGTATTGACAAAACTCGTGTGAGCAATAAGCATTGTGCTGTGTACTCTATGTTCGCAGAAGTAAAATGCAGAAATTCAGAGGAAGCGAGACTCTGGCAGAACTGCCAATCTTTCAAGTTAAAATCAGTTAATGACTGTCCATTTATGCCATTTTAGTCAAACACGGCTAATATGCGCTTAATCAACATATAATATAAACATCATACTCCACATTCAAGAGCGCTACTGGCATTTTACAACGCCTTAATTCCTGGAGCTATCCAACATCAGAATAAACAAACAGTTCTTGGTTTCGAGAACCCACAATCTTAACTGATTCGATTTTCCCAAATCCACAACTTCATTGATTCTCAGAAATCTATAGCCCAAACAAAGGGGGCCAAATATTATGCAATAAAATTCAGCAACCAAGACTGACATTGCTTAAGAATTAACGTTTGATATGAAGAAATTTCTGAATAAGAGAGCCACAACACTTTCTTCAAAAAAATCCTAATAAAAAGAACTGCCCACAGATAAAGACCATGCAGGAATTTGATATTTATTAATGAAGTAAGAGTCCGGAGAAAACTTTATCAGGATTCATTCTGTTCACAAATCTGTTATGTTTGGACAATGTATGTCTTTGACATATGTTTTTCATTTTATAAATACTACTCTTATAAAAAACAGAGTTGCTGATGATGGTGTGCCTGCCATCCTGCAATATAGGCCGTCCGATTTATATCTGACGGATAGGAAGGGAACTATGGCAATTTTGCAAAAAGATACCCACACCCCTCTCCACATTTGCAAATAAAGCCTTCCCTCGTTCATCCTTTTCTCCCACAAGATGAACTACTCATACGAATGCATCTTGATGTTTCGTGCAACGCATAGGCATCTTGCTAATAAATATATAGAAGTTCCTATCAACTTCAGTGTTCAGGAATCAGGATTCTATAAATCTCGTCCAAGAGCGGCTAACATTAACATAAGGTCTTGCCCTCCAGGGTTAAATAGTATTATTTCTCAGCATTGAAATAGCCCAAAGAATCTATGAATTAGTGGCACATTGCATATGATTAATCTGTCAAAGATTTTTGTGTGATACCATATTTCAGCTAATATATCTCAGAAAACCTAGTACATATTACAGACACGCATATGACTTGATTATGGGAATCGCTAATCATGCATCATAGCCTAAATACAAGAAAAAAAACTAACCGAGCTCCGTGTACATAACCTAACTGAGCTACTAAGTGACCAATGAACCTATGCTGTATAGATTTCCCTGCCCAACAAGGCAACAACAGTATACAAAGATTGAAATTTTGGAAACTAACTACCTCAGGAAATGTTGAACATTCAGAGTCCACGGCTGGTATATCATGCTACAACACCATTAATGTTCCAGCATCAGACTATTAATGTTCAAGAATTTTCAGAAAATGTTCGAGTTTTAAGAATTAATAGAAATTTAATTTTATTTAATAATTTTGATTTTTTTGAAAAACTATTCACTTTTTAGAAAATAGTAAAAAACTTAAAAAATATTCACCTTTTCAAAATTTAATCACATTTTGACTGTGATACAGTAAACCAAACCGCTAAAGTAAACGAAACAAGTACGTTAAACCAAACTGCCACAGTAAACCGAACCACTGACGTACCGTAGTTCAACTGTGTTGCAGTAAACTGTTGCGTTGGCTGCCAATGGGCCGACCCAGTCAGACACCCTAACCGTCGTGCGAGCCGTTTGCGACATGGAGCTACACATAGGAGCTTCCATTGTGATGTTCGCGCAATAGGAGCACCTGTATTTGTGATGGCATGTATGAAAAGAGTTATAGGTTAGACTGATCCAGTATAGTCAGACCCATGTTTCGTAGAAGATAACTCGCAACGGGGTAACAAAAGCCCATGTTTCGGCCTGCATATGGAAGCAGTCTGCTTGAACTTTTATGCGACACAGCTAGATGGGTGACGACCCATGGTGTTAGTAAAAATATTAGAAACTTAGAATTGTATTGTACTCCCTCCATAAACAAATATAAAAGTGTTTAGATCACTGCTTTAGTAATCTAAATGCTCTTATATTAGTTTACAGAGGGAGTACTACTCCGTCCCATAATGTAAAAACCGTCTTACATTATGGGACGGAGGGAGTATAACTTAGCCCATGTATTGTGTTTTACTAACAAAACACCCTTATAGTATCAGGTTCAATTTTATTTTATATGGCGGTTCCACGTTCTTATTAATCCGGGGTTTTCATAATATTTAAAATAAAAAGAGATGCACAAAGTAGTATGCTTATATCTGAATGCATGATTTTGCAACCATGCATATGCAAAATATATTTATATAGTATAATCTCTAGGTTCAATGTTTGACTTTGCCCTAGTGCCTCTCATGGGAGAAGTCAGGTGCTGGCAAAACATTACTACGATGTCTAGTTGACATGTCATACATGGAGTAAGGTGAGTACGAGGATAACTGAATTGTAATCAAAAGGATCCAAATAAGGCTAAAATTACGACTTGAAAATAAGCAATCCCTCCCTTGTACACGTATACATTTACTAAATTGATTCTCCATCTTCCAACATTTTAATATGTGTTGTCTCATGTTGTCACATTATTTGACAGAATATACAACTTTTGCATACCGATGGACATGAATCGACCAAAAAGAAGAGCGTGCATAATCACTCTCACCACCGTTTGACTCTGGCCCTTTACTAAGTACATAGCATGCAAATAAACTGGACGCACTGTATGCAACGATACTATATCAAGAACAAATGAAAATTCAATACCTTTTTTAGGGGGTGAAAATTCAATACCATGATGATTGTTGATTCATAAGAATAAACAAGCGATGACAAAGATTTGAGAACAAACCTCTCATTGTAATTATGCATACTTTGAGAGTTTCTAGTATATTGATAGCCATCCATTTGATTTACTTACGCTTAACTAAAATCATGCAATCTAGAATCCTGTATTTGCTTTGGAGCTCTCTCCCATGATATTTAATGATATAGATAGGAACACATACATATATTTAAATTTTATCTTGGTGATACAGACTACTATGTAATGGCTTGAAGTCTTGGTGCTTCTATATTTTCCTTGATCTAGGAAAAAAATCAATTTAAGTAGAATATTTCAAGAAACACTATTTGCAACAAATAAATAAATCACTTTGCATTTAATATTTTCTAAAATTTTAGTGTAGGTGCATTTTCCAAGACTTTTGTTAAAATTGTACACAAAATATATTATATCTTATTATTTAGCTGTATTACGTGGCTAATACCATAAAATTATAATTATTAATATTGTATGTGAAGAATGAGTTATAAATAAGTATACAAATAAGGAAAGAATGTTAAAAAGTCACTTCGCACACATGTTGGGATTGACAGCGTCATCCTCCTCCTTAGAGAAGTCGAAAGTGACTTCATGGAGGAGGGGAGCTGGGAACGCTGCACGACAGCTGGTCTTTTCTTGTAAAGCGGGAAGCACTGGGGGAGCGGGGAAGTGTCGGCCATGGCGGCGGAAGGGGCGACGGTAGGCGAGTTTCTTTATGAACTGGGATTTTTAATTGTTAAATATTTTGTCTAATTGTAATATATGATAAAACATATTTAAATTAATACTAAACATATCTATAATATACATTTATATTTTTAATACACGATGAAAATTTTATAATGCACGGTGAATTTTTCATAACGTACGGTGAACTTTTTTTAATATATGATGAATTTTTTTATAATATGCGGTGAACTTTTCATATGATACACAAAAGAATGAGGAAAAAAGAGAGAAAAAAAGAAAACAGAAATGAAAAGGAAAAAAACATGAACAAAACAGGCAAAACAGAACCGTCACTAAAAATCCCTAGCTGAAAAAAAACCCCGGAGAAAACAGCGAAGGAAGCAACAATGATCAAACATCACGTGAATCCCGTAAGTGGGCCGGCTCAGCCGGAGGCTCTCCCCAAAAGCGATGACTATTTGGCACCCGCGGGCGGCAAATAGGATTGGCCACACCGCACACCCCGTGCTGCACACCGCAGCGCCAGGTTACGCATCACCCCGAGCGAGCTGTATATAATCCCGCTGGGCCAAGCGAACTCTGTTCTCTCCTCTCCTCTGATCGACCTCGGCCTCCGCATGACACGAGGAGAAGCGAAGAGTATACAACTAACAGGAGAAAACCCAACCACAATGACATATGTGGCAAGGAATCTAAAATATTTTTTTAAAGAGAAAACCTTCAGGTCTGTGCATGTGGACACAAATTGTTCCATGCATGTTGATGGTCAGGCTCTATCTAGCTGTTTGAATCATTTGAAGCTTTGCTGTCTGGCCTTGTTTATTTTTTTCCAGAGAAATCGCCAAGCATCTGTCGCTGCCGCCAGTGAAGCTCCACTGCAGCATGCTCGCCGAGGACGCCATCAAAGCCGCAATGAAGGACTACGAGGCCAAGAAGGCGAAGGCGGACGAGTAGGTTGTACAGAGAGCAGCTTGTGCCGTGCCAAGGTCGAACTGAAGCTACCTACTCTGCTAGAGAGATCAGACACATGTACATATTTTCCCATGGGAACAAACTGGTGTGAGCAATAAGGCATTGTGCTGTATTTTGAAACAAAGGCATTGTGCTGTATGGTTATGTTGTAGCTTGATCGTATTTGGCTAGACATATACTCCCTCTGTTTAATTTTATCTCAGCATATAAAATTTGTCTAAAGTCAAACTTCATAAGTTTGACCAAACCAGATTTACATTTAAAAACATCAACAAATTAATTTCATAATGCATCTGATGATATTGATTTGGTATGTGAATATTGATATTTATTCAGATAAACATGGTCAAACTTTATTGACTTTAAACAAATCTTGTATGCGAAGTAAAAAATAACGGAGTGTTGTACTATATCGCTTGGCTTTCGATGTGTAGTAAGGCACAAGTAAAATGCAGAATATTCAGAGGAAAGAGACTCGAATAAACTTCAACAGCCAAGACTGGCACTGAATTTAATTAGAAATACTCTCTCTCTCTCTCTCAACTAGATAGGGGGCGCGGCTTGCCGCGCGTTGCCCGCCAGACGGCGGGCAACAAAAAATGTTAGTCGTTTGAAAAAAAAACTATTGATTTCCATATTAAGTATCTCTGTGAATACATAATTTTAAATCAGATGGTGAATGAAGAGACAGCTAAATTTATACATAGAAACCAACATATCTGCCATTGGCAGACAGGATAGCTCTTTTGTATGATCATAACGGAGAAGAGAATGTAGAGAGGATACATATTTTGCATGATCACAACATTCATTCAAAAAAGGGGATAGGAGGGCATGGTTTGCCATGCATTATGTGTGAAAATGATGGGCAGATGGAAGCAAGGAACAAAACTGACATTTGATAAGGAGAGCACAGTACAATGACAACATTTAACAGGAGGGCATAGCAAACAGATGATCCACTGGTTTATAAGGAGCAGTACGATCAAGGTTGAATTCATATGTTACACGAGTGTAAGCAAAGCTGAAGGCCACATGATTGAAATACTTGGTTCTAAGTAGATGATAGAAGCCTTCCTTCTGACAGTTGTATTGACGGTCGGAAGCTGCAGGGAGGAATTTTTAGCATGGTGACATATCTTGTAGCTGATATAGAAAATGAATGTAGAAAGTTTAAAGTGAAATGTAAAATAAATCCAACTTTCTATAACATGCATCTGAAGTTAACCATGTTGACCAGTGAGGGCATCCTAAAGATTTTAGTATCACCACGAAGCACAAAACAACCACACGATGTCAATGATTGCCAGGTGCGGCAATATCATAATACTGTACCTTCCTAGAATCTCCAGAAGCGCGTAACTTTTCTGCAGTCCTCAGGGCCAGCAAGCCGCCATCATCATGACCAACTAAAATGACCGAGCCCAAGCCCATATCTGAGCAAAATGAAATCAGAAGATCAACCTACACAAGGGCATACAAAATGGTGTTTTGAAAACATGATCACGCTGTTTGAAATAAATAGGAAAAGGTTATGTAGTTCAAAGTGAATTTATTTAAAGTTGCAGTGACAATACAATCTCTCAATGACACAGAATATTCTCAAGATAAAATGTCTCTCTGAGGGTGGAAACTAAAAGCATTCAGGCAATAGCACTTACTATAAAATTAATTATCACAAAGAATATTTTGGAGAAGACAACATTTCACCTAGTATGCGTCATCCATGACGGTGTGGAAGAGGCCAGAGAGGAAGACGACCCTGCGATCCGTGCTTGCCGAGAAGAGGCCGGTCCAGGTTCAGCACGCCTCGTCTAGAGCGCCACCATGATGGACCTCGTCGACAAAAAAGAGAACCAATTACTTGGATTAAGATAAAAACATGAGCCAAAGCAGAGCATAACTTCATAAATGTGATCATTTTTAGCATCATCTCCTAGAGGAAGAAAAAATCGAAGAGGCCGCTATATGTACAGATAAACACACTGGCATCTGCCACACACGTCTAGCAAGACAACAATGAACCATGTGCCTATCTACTACAAATAGAGTGTCATTTAAATATGATTACAGGACACAAGCAAGATCGTGATCCTCTCTCTCTCTCTCTCTAGAAAATATAGAATTATCCAACATGTAAGGGGTGAACCACCATCACGACACCAGCATCTAGAATAAGTTGATTTGCAGAGGCATGACCACTAAGAATAATGCATAACAATGATTTATTTCCCCTAGATATAAGGGGAGGCCTAAAAAAATCCTTTACTTCCATAGCACATCATACAATGCCCCATTAAAAGAGTTCTTCAAAATACCTTGCAAGCGCCAGATCGAACAGGGAACAACGGAGGAGGCCACCCGCGGTTGCTGCCAAAATTATACAAATTGATTAAGACTAACAACTAATGCTTGGAAAGGGCATCATTTCTGCTGTAGGAATATGAGAGGCACAAAAAAGTTGTTCTAAGTTGACCGGGCAAAACATATAGTCAGTGTAAGCCCAAAAGAAGCAGACCAACAATATGCATATGCAGAAAGGTTAATCATACTACCCTGCCACCGGCTCGTCTCCAATAGCACTTGGATGAGAACAAAACTTCATTTCCAGATAGCAAGGACACAGCCTTGGGCCAAATCCAGACCATTTCTAAATATATGTTTTCAATCTATGTAATGTATTACATGTGATGGCTAATCTTCTGTGCAGAGTACTTGGATTTTTGTCAAACACCTTGTGGGCATACATGAAACCGGATCAGCAGTAAGAAAATTATGATGAGGATTAGAGAGAAGAGAGAGAGAGAGAGAGAGAGAGAGAGAGAGAGAGAGAGAGAGAGAGAGGACGAACACGAGGATGACGGTTCGGAGTGCAGCGGTGGACCGGAGGAAGAAGCGACACCACGGCGGCAGAGCTCTCCTTAACGCCACCACGCCTCTCCCTGCCAGAGGGGGTGGGTGATGGTCAAGGACGGGGAAGCCGCGGGCGCCAGCACAAGCGCGTGGGCACCGCCGCCGTGGCTCACCTCGCCACGAGGTCCTGGTTCCTCTCAGATGCGGCCTAGGAGGACGCTCTCTCGCGTAGTGCGGCGGCTGCTCATGCTGCCTCTGCCGAGCACCGCGGAGGAGGAGAGGTCACCACGGAAGAGAAGGAGGAGGTCGAGGCAGCGGCCAGCTGGGTGAAGGAGATGGCGGCGGCGTGGGATTGGCTCTCGTCGATCTCGCAGAAGACGGGACGACGACGCGTCAGCCTCGTCGCCCGCAATCCCCATCTCCTTCTCTCTAGATGAGCGGCCTGAGCTCGAGGATGGGTGCCCGGGCGAGCGGCGGCGGCGGCCGTCGGCGGGGAAGGGAGGCGGGCGCGGGCCTAGGGTTTGGAGGGGGAGAGAGAGGCGAGGCGGGGGGAAGAGGAGAGGGGGTGGCAAGTGGGAGAGGAGGGGGCGAGTGCGGGAGGAGGAAGGCAGCGGCTAGGTCGTCTCCACAGGAGCGGCTGGCTTTTATATCCCTGTGAGTGAAATGACGAAAATGCCCCCGACAGGGCTGGCTATTTACGCGCGGTGGCATGAACGAGACGCTAACTATTCATTGTAGCAGTAACTTTTTTCAATCCAACGGCCAAGGTCTTCCACGAGTGAGATCCGACGGTCCTAAACGCATCAAGTAAACGATCCGACGGCCGACAGTGGCTAAGCTCTGAGAGAGCTCATGTTCTCCCTAGATACTTATTCCTGGATAATTCACTCCAGTGCCACAACACTTCCTTCACAACAAAAAGCCCTTGAAAAAGGAGAGTGCCAACATGTACATGTTAAACATGTTACGTTGTCACGTGTTCTGTCATGTACGACGGCGCCACCTTGAGTATCAAGCTAGGTCAATTAGGAGGTTAGACTAGTTAGGAGATATCTCTATTTATCTCTATCTCTATGACCTGTAATATCTCTGGTCGTTAGCCTCGGCACAACCGCACCTTGTAGCTCGCGATCAATCAATATAGACTGTGCGGGTTTCCATGTTGAGGAGATCGAGACGCTTCCATAGGAGTCCGGCTCTAGATGCTCTAAGAAGATATCTCCATGCGAATTAATGGTGGTTCAATGTTCCCTAAGGTGCGTGCAATGACTCCATCCAACGTCACGCGCGTTGCCGCGCCCATCTATTTTTTCGATGTAATGATAGATATCTTTGTACATATAAGAGAAATGGAACATGGAGGTTCAATTACATAAACACAAATCATATCATGCTAAGGTTGGCACGGAAATTAACAGTACCAAAACCACATTAAAGGTAGGTCAAAACTAATGTAGAACTATAAACTTCTATTCTTACAAAGTACTCACTCTATAAAGAAATATAAGAGCGTTTGGATCACTTAAATAAATAAACAAAATAAACAAATAATCACGACTTGTAGAAGATATACATGTGTGCAGTGTGCTAACAGGTTACATTAGAAGGAAATTCCCTCCACATGATAACTGAAACTAACAAAGGAGTATATTTAATAGAAGCTACTTATTGTTAAAATGGTCATGCTCATATTGTATTTGGGGTTGAATACAAATTGAAGAGTCTTATGCAAGCTCTGTGACTCTCGGTTTGAAAATGTGTGTTCTCCTTTGTGGGTTTACTACTTTGCTTGTGTCAAAACATTAAAGGAACTTTAAATAATCACAACATGAACTCAAAGTATGATTGGAGAACATGGAATCCAAATGTTGACATGATGACAAACATATCAATGCAGTATATTTCTTAAAATTAGCACATTATTAGTGTATAACAATGAATGTAGCAGACATCTAAACTATCGAGTTGGACCATACCCATATAAACCGGAGGAGTGAGAATATTTCTATTTGTTTGATTCTACCCAAAAGTATCAAGAAAAATCATCACGAAGCCATAATAGTGGAGTATTCATCATCAATTATGAGACAATCTAATTTGTTGGGAAAATTGTGTGTAGCATGCAAGATTACAGGAATAAAATGTGTACCAAAGGTTCTTGACGATGGGCACATAGTTCAATAAGTTTACAATGTTCTCGAACAATCTACTCTATTGGCAAACCGCAATATAGTTAGAATTTGTTTTTTGCTAGCAGCAATCTGAATCAATGATGAGATGATCGGAAAGATTAAGAATATGATAGGTGGGGCACAGAGACCATGTCTATCTAGAACCCAGCTCAGAATCCTTGAATCTTTTGGATACAAGCAAGAAGGGAACATATTATATGTCCACCCTTCCAGTATTAGCAAAATAAGGCTAAGAGTATTTGTCAAATATAGCTTCCATATGCTTCTCTAAATAAGCCAAGTACGATTCTTGATCTCATTCAGTGTTCGAAAACAAAGGTATGACATCGGTCAAAGATAATAAAGTTCCAAACATCCTAGATAACATCATAAAAAACAGAGATGCATTGCTGATTCACCTAATAAAAAATGAAAACTAAAGAATAAATAGTTATGTTGGAAATGTCTATATATTTTCACAAGAGAAAAGAGCAGAAATAGTAAAACTGAGGACCACAATCACAAGATAGTAAGTATAATTACAATGAAAACCTAAACTGTGCAAGTGCATACACAGATTTATCTCCTTGCTGCAGCTCGATAAGAAAGTTCTATTCTGCATCTATAGTAATAAGTGTTTATAATTTTGAAAGATCAACGGTGTATCTAGAAGAATTATTTCCTATATCCACTTGTGCTCAACTATAAAAGCATTATCAAAGACTTCCAACTACTGAATGGTGCATCTTATAGTTGTAAAACTGTATATTCAATAGAGATGTCGACAATTTGATTTTTCTAATAGATAGTTGGGTTCTGTACTTACTAATTTTATGTGCCACATGATGGGTATATTTATTAGTTCTTAGAAGCTAGATATTTGTGCCCATAAGGGAGAAAAATCACCCAAAACTAATTACTTCAGGTACATATAGAATTCACCTAGTTGATGGAGTAAAATAATCATCAAGGGCAGTTGTTAGACGAAATTCTCAAACATTAACAAAAATGAACAATAATAGTACCGATGGAGATTGAGAAAGAGATAAACGCACCATTCTTCACTGAACTCTCACGAGATGACCACATGGGTCACACAAGTCTCAAAACATGGAAAACGGGTCAGTTTGGTTTGCTTTATGAGCAAACGGGTCACTCTCTTCTTTTGAGTCATTGGCGCTGCCCACGTGGCGTTGTGAGTCAGCGGTGGCTCGGTGTACACTTGCAAGAAAACCCCTAGAAAGAATAACATATTCAGCACCGACCCCCGACAGACCACACTCCACCCCCAAACCCCAACCGGGCGACCTGACGGCGGCTGGGTGCCCGTCGGTGGCAATGTCAAGTCCGTTGGCTGTCTCTGTAGGTTGCGGCGGCGGAGAGGATGGCGAGGTAGCCGCCCCCCTACAGTATCCGCGCTGGTTGACGACGGCGACGAATCTACAGACACTAACGACGGTGGTGATTGTGCTGAAGCCGTTGCCGGTGTGGTTGATGCCGGCGGATGCGCAGGCGCTGAACTTCTTCCTCGGCAGCGATTTCCCTGGGATGATGCACCCGAGTATGGTAAGATCTTCTCACTGATTCTCTTCCCCTTCCTTTGTGCCTCTCAGCAGAGTTTGCTAGGGTTTCAAATTGGGGATTTTTTGTTAGAGAAGTGGATGAATTTAGGTTCAAATAAGTGTTTATGGTTTAGTTGCTAGTGGAGACATTTGTAGTTGTCAGCAAAGAGACTAATTTGTAGTTTTTCTTGCAATGCAAGGGATTCCAGTGAGTTATTTAGCTTAGTAATACATCACAATGGATGGTTCTGCGGTGTTGGATCGAACCGTGTTTACATGCAGGAATCAGTAGATGTTTTTGATGGCTGTGACAAGGGTACATTCTGTTGTGCTCTGGTGGATTGGATGATCAAGCAACTAGGATATGCTTTGCCAGCCATGGGGTTTCAAGTGTACTGGTTGGATCCTGGCAAAACAGTTGTAGATGGTTTGAAGCAGATGAACTTTCAAATGCATGCATTATCTATAGCAGATTCAGCTTGTGCAAGAGGTGGCCACAAAGTGCATGTTTATGTTGATCATGATAATGTTCTGGAGAAACAACTTTGGGATGATGTTCTTGTGCAACCAGTTGAGCTACCTACAGTGATAAGTCGGAATGGGAGCATGTTAATGGCCTAGTAGTCAAACCTCCATTTTATGAGAAGGTTGTTAGCAGGCCCTCAAGCAAAAAAAAAGAAAAACTCCTGAAGAAAATGAGGATGGTACAAAGTTGAGAAAACATGGGGTCACTATTCATTGTGGATATTGTGGAAATGTAGGCCATAACAGGAAATGATGCCCTAGATTGAAAGAGATTGCAAGGGCAGAAGCAGCACAAGCAGCAGCAGCACAAGCACCACAAACCCAAACAGAGGACAGCTCACATGAGCAACAACAAGAAAGACAAAAGAGAAGGAGAAGTAGAAATGTTGTCGGGGATATATATACCCCGCGGTATGACACGGCCGGAAATATGACCCAACAGGACTTGGCGACTCACCAGAGATCCGGCTTATACTTGGCGACTCACTGGAGACCCGCCCGAACCTCGGGGACTCATTAGTAACCCGGCGGGCGGGTCAGACAATCGACAAGACCCAATAGCCTAGAAGGCGGCTCGTGGGGAGGCCGGCTTATGTTATGATGGGCCGGTTTAAGATGAAAGGCATAAGGAATATTCTCCTACAAAGGAAGCAAGACTAGGACTCCACTTTTAATAGAGTAATCCTAATCCTACTAGGACTAGTCATGTAACCCGCCCCTTCAACTTATATAAGGAGGGGTGGGGCACCCCAAAAGGGACAGGTTGGACAAGTCTGGATAGACAGACAAGTCAAGAGCTCTCGAAATAGAGCACCCCTGTAATCGTGATCATGATCATCAATGTCAATGAAGCAGGATGTAGGATTTTACCTCCACCGTGAGGGGTCGAACCTAGGTAAAAAACCTCGCGTCTCTCGTCCCACTCAACCCATCTCAAGCTACTACATAGATGCGTTGGCCTCACGACTAAGTCCTCACACTAGGACATATGCCGTGACAAATCCACGACAGTTGGTGCCCACCGTGGGGCCTGCGCACGGTGGTGTTGAGTTCTTGGAGGGATTTTTCCAGGGTTTTGAGAAGTTTGTGAATTTCCGGATGAAAAGGTTATGGCCTATTCACTGCCTCCATCCAGCGATTTGTTCAATGGATTCCGAGCCGCCCGAAGTCGACGGATTTTCTGAAACTCCTAAGGGAGCCGGTGTTTTTTTTCCTACAACTGAAGAATACAAGTCGAGCCACTATTTTGACCCGGATTCACCACTGTGGTTTTCCATCAAAGTCGCCTCTGCTCCGGGTTGACCCCGAACAAAATTTCACCGATGAGTCGCCGCGTTACCATGACAAGAAAAAGCGACCCCGTATAAAAACTCCAGGTTGAGCCGGGATGTCGGTGTCAAAACTGGTGGATCTCGGGTAGGGGGTCCCGAACTGTGCGTCTAAGGTCGATGGTAATAGGAGACAGGGGACACGATGTTTACCCAGGTTCGGGCCCTCTCTATGGAGGTAATACCCTACTTCCTGCTTGATTGATCTTGATGAATATGAGTATTACAAGAGTTGATCTACCACGAGATCGTAATGGCTAAACCCTAGAAGTCTAGCCTGTATGACTATGGTAATGAGTCTATCCCCTTCCGGACTAAGTCCTCCGGTTTATATAGGCACCGGGAGGATCGAGGGTTACACAAGGTCGGTTACAAAGGAAAAGAATCTACATATTTGGTTGCCAAGCCTGCCTTCCACGCCAAGGAGAGTCCCATCCGGACACGGGTGCAGTCTTCGGTCTTCGTATCTTCACAGCCCATCAGTCCGGCCCATGGCTAACAGGCCGGACACCCGAGGACCCCTTAGTCCAGGACTCCCTCAGTAGCCCCTGAACCTGGCTTCAATGACGAGGAGTCCGGCGCGCAGATTTGTCTTCGGCATTGCAAGGCGGGTTCCCTTCTTTCCAAACTCCCAGATAGTCTCTGGACGTGATGATTATATTCGGACGTGTAACACACGCCACACATAACCGCAGAGAGAATATAATATTCCACGGGTTCAATCCGCTGACAACTTTTTACAACGTGACATCACGCCTGCCCGGTCGCAATTTCGCACCGTTTTGTTCTGCCGTTCCACGTTTCGAGACGCGGTTTGTCATTGGCACGTCTTGTCAAAGCAGAGATCGTGTCCCCTTATTGCGGGATTCTCATCAATACAGGCGTGGGTAACCCAACCGTGCCGTTTACACAGGCCTTGGGAATAGGCGAGTTTTAGGGCGAGTGGGGAGGCGTTTGACATACGCAGCCTTTATAAGGGGATAAGGATTCGTCCTCATTCACCTATGCCTTCTCCTTCCTCTGTCCATCCATTCTTGAGCTCTAGCGCCCAAGCTCTAGCTTTCCCCGCCCGAGAAAGCGCTCCAACCATGTTCGGATCCGGAGCTGGAGGCAACTCTCCACCCGTTTGTCCGCGGACTGATGTTTTACTATGGCTGGACTTCCATGATCTAGCCCCCAACTTTATCCTCAACATCTCGGCATTTATAGTCGTGTGCGAGGCCTTTCTCCGCATCCCACCTCACTTCGGCCTGTGGCTGAAGACCTTCAAGGTGAAGCCGAAGGTGGTGAGCGGTCAACAAGCAGAGTGCGAAGGTGCCATGGTGGGCAAGATCCCCAATGTCACCTGGCTCGAAGGCTCCTTTGTGGAGACGGTGAAGGGGTGGCAGTCGGGGTGGTTCTACATCACCGAGCCGCGCGATACCAACTGGGCGGCGGCCCCCGAATTCTGATCTGGAGTCCCTATGCGGCTCACCTCCTGGCAAGAGAAGGGCCTAACCTGGGGTTCTGCGAACGAGCTGACTGGGCTCTAGACGTGCGTCCAGAACATGATAACTAAGAAGATCAAACTTGTCAACGTGATCTAGGTTATGCTCATTCGCCGGATCCTTCCGTGCCAACGTCGGACCTGCTATTTGTGGGAGTTCGACCCGGCCAAGCACCAGACGCTGCTAGAGCTCTTCGGCACGACGCACGAAGACATCTGGAAAGCGCTCTTCAAGACCGGCGAGACACCACCGCCTACGACCGAGGATCGTGGGCTTAGCTTAAAGCTCCAGGCTAATTCGGTAAGCCCTTTCATGTTTTCAAGGTATATCCTTTACTGGCATATTTTGAGGAAGGAGTCTAAGCCTTCTTATCAACTTCTTTTAGGCCTGGACCGACATAGCGGGGCGAATTAATTGTCCAGCTCTGCTACCCGAAGATGAAGAAACCCCACTCCTGACGAAGATGCTGTTTTCGGCGCCTTATGATGTGCCGGAGAAGAAGGCCAAGAAGACGGCCAAATGGACCATGAGTGGCCTTCGCCGAAAGGGTGCTTCGGACATGTCGTCTGACGACGAGACTGACTCTTCGGCCACCGAAGATGACGGCGAGGAGGAGGAAGAAAGTAGCTCCCCCTGAGGTGGGAAGGAAGAAAAGGGGGGCCGCCGCCAATCTGGAGGCGAAGGCGCCAAAGAAGGGGAAGGGCTCCCTCGTCGATAGCAGTCCGGAGCGAATGCCCCGGACCAAGCCTCACGCTGCCTCGTAAGTACCCCAAATCTTATGCACATCAGATGCCTGGCCTTTCCACTTTGTGATATTAATATGTTTAAATTGTGCCATTGCAGTCCGGCCTGTGATAGCTCCCCGCGATCCTCAACAGAGGGTTCGCTGGACTCAAAGGAGATGGCTAGCATGTCACCGCCGCCCGCTCACTCTGTCTCGCCCAAGGGTGATGACGAGGTGGTGTCCCAAAGGACCGTCCCAGGCCGGGGGGAGGTTCCGGAGATCGTCACGATGGCGCCCAAGGATGACTCTTCGGTCGCCGGACACATGGGGAAAAAGCCCCCATGGGGACTGGTGATAGGGGCCAAGTGCCATCCGGCCCTCAGCCGGATACCATTCCGGAGACCTATACTATTTTAGAGTTCAGCAAACGGCCTTCCCTGAAAGAAGGAGGTGTGCCTGTTCCACCGGTGACCTCTATCCAACCAGAGGCACCGGATAATCTGCTGGAAGCGCTGCGAGGCGCTTCCATAGTGGATGAACACCGTGCCCTTATGGGTACGGTGATCGAAAAGGTTCAGTCCGCCAAAAGCGAACTGACCGAGGCCTGCGCTAGCCTTTTAACAGGCTTTGAGGTAATAATAGTAGAAAGAATATCACGGTGTAGACAGTAGCCCCTGATGCTCTGTTTGGTGTTTGAAAAGAAAAAGCCGAACAGAGGATCAAAACAATTTTGCAGGAGTCTAACATGAGATGTCTATGTGAACAAGCAGGCGTCGCTACTGGCTGCTGCCGCTCATACTGTGGAGGTCTCCGGCCTGAAGCAGAGCCTGGAGCGGGCCAACGAAGAGCTCGGCCTCGTAAGAAGAAGCTGGAGGACAGCCAAGGTATGCAGTAACCTGCGCGTATATTTTAGGAAGGATTAATGTTTCGTGCGGACTAAAGCGTCATGAACTTTATTAGGGGCCACGACCGAGGTGGCGGCCCTCAAGAAGGCGTTAGCCGAGGCCAAGGACAAAGCAACCAAGGAGCGCGCCGCACGCGAGAAGCACGAGGCCCAGGTCAGCGAGGTCCAGCAAGAGCTCCAGGACGCCGTCAAGAAGTACGAGTCATTGGAGCGTCATTCCAAGACGCAAGCGTCTGAACTTGCGAAGGCCCGCCAGAGCGCACGAGATGCCCGAGCCGAAGCCCAGAGCGCCCTCCAGGAAATCCAGTCGGCCAAGAAGATCGCGGCGGGTAAGGCTTTCATTATGCAAAGCAAGTCTGTGAAGGAAACATTCCTTTTACTTACCCGAATTTGGAGCTCTCCACGGGCGTTTACGGATTTGCCGCGCACCATATCGGATGCTGCTGAATTCTATCGAGCCGAAGAAGGGAGTTCTTTGGAGAAACTGTTCTGGTCTCAATACCTCGGACCAGAACATCCGGTGCCCTTCAGCGACCAGTTGAAACAGCTGGTCGAGCTGCACAAGGTGGCCGAGCTAGCCATGAAGGACCTAATAGTCCGGTTATGGCCTGCCGATCCTATGCCCAACAGCTACTTCGGACTTGTGAAGCGGCTTGTTAGTGCCTGCCCGCGGCTTGAAGTCATAAAGCGGTCGGTCTGCATTGAAGGTGCACGGATGGCCTTCGCCCGCGTCAAGATGCACTGGGTGAAGATGGATGCCAAGAAGCTGATGACCGAAGGGCCGCCTGAGGGCAAGGAGCACCGCCGACCCGAGCTATATTTGATGGTGTCCTGGAGGGATCCCCCTTGTGGCGGAGCAATGTGTGAAGGATGTTATATTCCCATGAAAACATTCATGTTATCCTGTCTTGTAACATTAAACAAGGTCGTTATGTAGTATAATGCTTGTGACTCTTAAAAATTTTCCTCCTGTGCGGCCGTTTATGAAATTTGAGGGTTAACTAGTCGTCGGCTTCTGCCCCCATGTAGATACTATGGGGGTGTTCGGGATAAATCTAAACACTCTTTACTCCACATTCTGGTCCTTAAAGGAGGTGTTTAGCGCAATGAACAAGGCAATCGGACTATACGGCTTTTATTGCCCTCACGTAGCCATATGGGTCTGACAATAAGAATCTTGGCGAAGCCCCTGGTATTTGGAAGACCAAGCTAGGGGTGCTATACACGCCTGATCGGATAAAAACCGATTCCTCGCATAAAGCGGAAAAAAATCTCTAAGGATTTGAAACCTCTCGAACAGCTGACCAGCTCTCGCTGCATCATTACCGTCAGTTTTCGGCTTTCTCTACTGAGGTGCTCATCCGGAAGAACCGGGACACAATCGCAGTAGTTCTCCCTTTACTACCCTAGTCGATATAGCAGAACGTAAGGTAGTAAGCAGAGGAGTCGGGCAACCCAACTATTGACCAAAGACATGATTCGGAGCCGATGCATATAATGCTATAAGTTCGGGGTGCCGAACCGTACTTTGAAAAGCGTTCGGACTTTATTGCCGTACTGCGGGGCGTGATGAAGCCCCTGGCGAAGTGATACATACCACAGCGTACGGGTTCAATGAGTAATAAATACAAAGGCCAGGAGAAAATCAAGTAATAAGCTGACGCTACCATTTATTTATCATTGTAATTTGATTAATACTTCGAGGCGTACTTATACAAGAAATGCGATAAGCAAGTAAGGCTATTTAACATGCCATGACCAAAAGCGAGCTGCGTGCGGGTATGTAAAATAGGTATAGCAATCGTTAGCAGAGACCACCTGGAAATTCCCTTGTACGCCAAAGCTCCTTGCCTCCTTGGTGTGTCCGACAAACGGGTTGTCAGAAGAAACCTCGAAAAGAGAAAAACCCGAAATGAAACTGAAAGGTGAAGGTGTGCTAATCCGAGGGTCGGTCGAGCCGCACTGTGGATCGCGAGCTAGCTATGCCTCCGTCGATACCCATGGGATTTTGAGTGCGTAGTTATGTACGCGCGGTATGAATGCCGCTGCTTGATCGGGACTGGGACGGAGGCCAAATTGCTAATTGAGCTCTTGATGAGCCGGGCTGTCTTGCTGCAGAATAGTCCGTACTCTTTTAATAGTGTCCATGGGTTTGGCCGCTGAACTAAGGTTCTGCTGAAAAAGGTCGCGCTGTATTTCTTCTGCTAAGGCCGTTGTGTGCTCCTCGGTATAGAGGGAGCGTTTCGTATTTCCATTGATTGTTATGACGCCACGTGGTCCGAGCATCTTGAGCTTGAGATAAGCGTAGTGAGGTACCGCATTGAATCGAGCGAATGCGGTTCGTCCGAGCAGTGCGTGATAGCCGCTGCGAAAGGGGCGATATCGAAGATTAACTCCTCGCTTCGGAAGTTATCCGGAGATCCGAAGACAACTTCTAGTGTGATTGAGCCCGTACAGCGGGCCTCTACGCCCGGTATGACTCCCTTAAAGGTAGATCTTGTGGGTTTGATCCGTGATGGGTTAATGCCCATTTTGCGTACTGTGTCCTGGTAGAGCAGATTGAGGTAGTCCTTGTGGGTTTGATCCGTGATGGGTTAATGCCCATGAGGACTCGCGTTAGGTGAAATCCGTCGATGATTGGGTCTAGGATTAGTGCGGCTGATCCGCTATGCCGGATACTGGTCGGATGATCCCGACGATCAAAAGTGATCGGGCATGATGACCATGGGTTGAATTTTGGGGGGACTGGCTCTATCGCATAAACGTCCCTTAGTGCGCGCTTGCGCTCCCTTTTGGGGATGTGTGTAGCGTATATCATGTTCATCGTTTTGACTTGAGGGGGAGACTTCTTCTGTCCCCCTGTGGTTGGCTGTAGGGGCTCCTCGTCATCGTCCTTGCTCTGTGATCCCTTTTCCTTATTCTCGGCGTTTAACTTGCCGGCTTGCTTAAAAACCCAGCAATCTCTGTTGGTATGATTGGCTGGTTTGTGCGGGGTGCCATGAATTTGGCATGGACGGTCAAGTATGCGGTCCATGCTAGATGGTCCCTGATTGTTTCTTTGATATGGCTTTTTCGGCTGACCGGACTTGGAGCCGCTGAATCTGGCGTTTACAGCAGTTTCATCGGTGCTATCGCCATTGCTTTGGTGTTTGTATCTGCTGCGTCTGGGCTTGCTGTTGCTGTTTTTGGCCTCGGAGGGGCCTGCCTCGCTGGCCGTATTTTTACTACGAGCCAGCCAGCTGTCCTCACCCGCACAAAAGCGGGTCATGAGGGCCGTGAGGGCGGCCATAGATTTCGGCTTTTCTTAGCCGAGGTGGCGGGCGAGCCATTCATCGCGGATGCTATGTTTAAAGGCCGCTAGGGCTTCTGCATCTGGACAATCGACGATCCGGTTCTTTTTAGTTAGGAACCTAGTCCAGAATTTCCTGGCTGACTCCCCGGGCTTTTGAACTATGTGACTTAAGTCATCGGCGTCTGGCGGCCGGACGTATGTACCTTGGAAGTTGTCAAGAAAGGCTTCTTCCAAGTCCTCCCAGCTGCCGATGGAATTTTCAGGCAGGCTGTTTAACCAGTGCCGAGCTGGCCCTTTGAGTTTTAGTGGGAGGTATTTGATAGCATGGAGGTCATCTCCGCGGGCCATGTGAATGTGGAGAATAAAATCATCGATCCATACCGCGGGATCGGTTGTTCCGTCGTATGATTCAATATTGACGGGTTTGAACCCTTCGGGGAATTCATGGTCCATTACTTCATGAGTGAAGCAAAGAGGGTGTGTGGCGCCTCTATGTCGGGCCGCGTCACGACGTAGCTCCGATGGAGTCCGTCTATGGTTACCGGCTCGAGCGTGACTAGGTTTTTCACGTCCGAATAGGTAGCCATCGTCGCGTGTCGAGGCACGTCCTCGCGATCCGTAGATCGATCTTGTATGTCCTGCTCTATTGCCCAGGGTTTGCCGGAGGTCGTATGTATGACCCTGAACTGTTTTGTCTATATTTTTCTGCGGCGGCGGGGCGGGCTGTTCGGCTTGAATTGCCGCTCTATCCCGACCACGAGGTGGTCGATCCGCCGCAATGTCTTGACCGCGTAGTGTTCGGTCCGCTGCACTGTCCTGACCGCGTAGTGTTCGGTCGGCCGCGTTACGCGAGGGGGGTATGGGCTCTGGCGCCTCTTCATCGAACTGAGGTAGCAACCTTCACTTTGGGTAACTCTTGGTTGGGCGTCTGAGGCCATATTCTTCGGCTGCCAGGACATCAGTCCATCTGTGGACGAGCAGATCTTGGTCAGCTTGAAGCTGCTGCTGTTTCTTTTTCAGGCTCCTTGCGGTGGCTATTAGCTGGTGCTTGAAGCGCTCCTGCTCGAGGGGTTCCTCAGGCATGATGAAATCTTCGTTGCCGAGGCTTTCTCATCCTCAGAAAGCGGACGATAACTACCGTTCTCCGAGTCGTTGGTCCTGGCTTGTTCATTGGGGCTATTTTGCCCGTGTTCTTGATCCTCCTGCTCGGACGTGACCTCAGCAGGGTCTTCATTGTTTTCGGCATCGTTCGGAGTATTATTTTCTCCGGTGCCAGTATTGTTGTTTTTGGGGCGACGTGACTTAGAGTGGCGCCGAGGACGCCGACGTTTTTGCTGTTTCTCAGGAGGTTTATCCTCAGCTGGATCCTCTTTGTCATCGTTGTTAGTTTTTTTAGGCGTGTCCACCATGTATACGTCGTAGGAAGGAGTGGCCATCCGTCGTCCAGTAAATGGCGGGTTTTGGCCTTGCTCCTGGTCGGCATCATCGTCCGTACTGACGATGTCTTCGGAGCCATAGTCAAGTATGTCGATTAAGTCCTCGACAGTGGCTATGACGTGGGTGACGGGTGGGAAGAAAAATTCCCCATCATCAGCTTCTAGTTCGAACCGTACATAGGCCGGCTGTGAGTCCCCCGTCAAGGACAAGTTCTTTAATGAGTTCAGCACATCACCCAAGGGTGAGTGCTGGAAGATGTCTGCGGCACTGAACTCAAAGATCGATAAGCGATCAATTTCGGTACCTGCGGACTCACATGGTTCGGAACTTATACCCGGAGAAAAGTCCGGAGTTCCGGTGACATGAGTATTGCGTGAGGTTAAGTCCATGTGCGGCTCCAATGCCAGAGAATCTGTGGCCTCCATGATGGGGTTGAACCTCCAATCCTTGGATGCCGCAGTGTGCTCTGGATCTAAGGCTGGAGCGGTCACAGGAGCTATCTCCTGGATGCGGTCTGACGACAGATTTAGGTCATGTTCGTCAAGGTGACCGGGAGCGGTCGCCGCGGTCTTGAATACGGCGAAGATCAAATCTCCACGGATGTCCGCGACGTAATTCAAGCTCCCAAATCTGACCTGATGGCCAGGGGTGTAGTTGTCGATCTGCTCCGGGTGGCCAAGCGAGTTGGCCCGTAGTGCGAAGCCGCCGAACACAAAGATCTATCCGGGGAGGAAGGTTTCTCCTTGGACAGCGTCACTATCGACGATTGAAGGGGCAATCGAACCTTTCGTCGACGGCACAGTGGAACTCTCAATGAAAGCACCAATGTCGGTGTCAAAACCGGCGGATCTCGGGTAGGGGGTCCCGAACTGTGCGTCTAAGGTCGACGGTAGCAGGAGACAGGGGACACGATGTTTACCCAGGTTCGGGCCCTCTCTATGGAGGTAATACCCTACTTCCTGCTTGATTGATCTTGATGAATATGAGTATTACAAGAGTTGATCTACCACGAGATCGTAATGGCTAAACCCTAGAAGTCTAGCCTGTATGACTATGGTAATGAGTCTATCCCCTTCCGGACTAAGTCCTCCGGTTTATATAGGCACCGATCTAGGGTTACACAAGGTCGGTTACAAAGGAAACAAATCTACATATTTGGACGTCAAGCCTGCCTTCCACGCCAAGGAGAGTCCCATCCGGACACGGGTGCAGTCTTCAGTCTTCGTATCTTCACAGCCCATCAGTCTGGCCCATGGCTAACAGGCCGGACGCCCGAGGACCCCTTAGTCCAGGACTCCCTCACCGGAGTCGGACTGGTCGACCGCGCGCCCGCCTGGGATCCGATCTGAGTCGCTGTTGTCCTTGTGGTCCAAACCGCACCAGTCTCGACTCCGCCGATTCTTTTGCTGGATGCACAGCCGTCCGAGTCACCGTTGCCCTGCCTCGCCCTCTGCATCAAGCTGTCGTGCCCGCCTTGCCAGCGAGTGGCCCCTGCGGCTTTCAAAGCTGCAGCAGCTCGCCGGCCTTACCGCCCGCTCACCCATTCACTATGAGCAGGGGCCACGATTCGTCGCCGCCACCAGCACGCCCCCATGGCCACCCTCAATGATACGGCTCGTCCCGATCCGGCCTGCTGGCCTCCGCAGAGGCCCGCCTGCGGTCCGCATCTGAGCCGCTGCTAAGGTTCGCCTCCGTTCTCTGTCGGGAGCCGTCCCGGCCTCGTTGTTCTGATTTCGTCGTGGCTTGCCACGACCTCCAAGCCGCCGTTGTCGTGCCTCGCCGAGCTGTATGGCCCGCCCTTGCCACCGAGATATGCAATCGGTCCCACCAAGTTTGTTTGACCAACTGTCTGTTTGCTTATTACCAAAATCGGTCTCACCGAGTTTGTGTAATCGGTCAAACCGAGTTGAGGTTTTACCCTAACCCTAGCACATCGGTCACACCGAGTTGATCATATTGGTACCACCGAAAATCCTAACGTTCACATTTTGAACTAAATCAGTCTAACTGAGTTTCTCGATTCGGTCCCACCGAGTTTGGTAAATTGTCTGTAACGGCTAGATTTTGTGTGGAGGCTATATATACCCCTCCACCCATCCTTCATTCATGGAGAGAGCCATCAGAACGTGCCTACACTTCCAGCATCCATTTTCTGAGAGAGAACCACCTACTCATGTGTTGAGACCAAGATATTCCAATCCAACCACAAGAATCTTGATCTCTAGTCTTCCCCAACTTGCTTTCCACTCAAATCATCTTTCCACCAAATCCAAATCTGTGAGAGAGAGTTGAGTGTTGGGGAGACTATCATTTGGAGCACAAGAGCAAGAAGTTCATCATCAACACACCATCTATTACCTTTTGGAGAGTGGTGTCTCCTAGATTGGTTAGGTGTCACTTGGGAGCCTCCGTCAAGATTGTGGAGTTGAACCAAGGAGTTTGTACGGGCAAGGAGATCGCCTACTTCGTGAAGATCTACCCTAGTGAGGCAAGTCCTTCGTGGGCGATGGCCATGGTGGGATAGACAAGGTTGCTTCTTCGTGGACCCTTCATGGGTGGAGCCCTCAGTGGATTCGCGCAACCGTTACCCTTCGTGGGTTGAAGTCTCCATCAACGTGGATGTACGATAGTACCACCTATCGGAACCACGGGAAAAAAATCTCCGAGTCTCTAGTTGTGTTTGCACACTCCAATCCCATCCCTTTACTTTCTTGCAACTTGCATGCTTTACTTTCCGCTGCTCATATACTCTTGCCATGCTTGCTTGAAATGTATTGTGAATGTTTAAACTTATGCTAAAACTCCACCTTAACTTGAAGAACTTAAAAACTGCTACTTTTCTTTGTTGAGGGTCTAATCACCCCCCTCTAGACACCTCTTCTCGATCCTTTCAGATGAGCCGGCCCTTGCGGGCTACTAATTGCTCCTGTCGAAGTCCCTGCTCATTATTGCATAATGACCCGGCTCTTGGGGGCTACACTGGTTAAAGTTTTTATGAGCATAAGGCAATTACAAGTCCCAGGTTGCTGCAAGCATGACAACTCGGCACTTGGGGGCTACATATATGGAATATTCAGTTTATAACTAGTCACTGAGATGAACAACCCGGATTTCTTCAAGGTTGCGACATTTATATTGAAGCAAGTCTTAAACTGTTAGTACGCTCCCTTCTTAAGACTTGGGGGCTACAAGTGATATGCATATAAGGGAGGTACATTTTCAAGCTTGATGTTAGCAACAATTATGACCCGGCGCCATCAATATTTACAAACCTGCAATTTTGGCAATGATAAACCAGCAAGTTCTACATCTTCAAGGTGGCTGAAAATCAGATGAGTATTTCAAGACCAATATTTTGTTAAGCATTGGGAGCTGAATCAAATGAATTATTCTTCACAATATTTTTTTGAGAAACCAATGTCAGCAAATTGATTATGAGGCTGGCCTACTGACCTGGACTTTCTAGAAGAAGGAAATGACAAGGACTTAAGGATGATCAGGTGCCGGCATGCAAGAGTTTTTAACCCGAAGCATAACCTGTCAAATTTGTTCTTGTGTTTATTTTGCAGGATCAGTGTAACATGGATAAATCCAAATTAAACTGGGGGCTAATGTCGGGGATATACCCCGCGGCATGACCCGGCCGGAAATATGACCCGGCCGGACTTGGCGACTTACCAAAGATCCGGCTTATACTTGGCGACTCACTGGAGACCCGCCCGAACCTCGGCGACTCATTAGTAACCCGGTGGGCGGGTCAGATGATCGACAAGACCCAACAGTCCTGAAGGCGGCTCGTGGGGAGGCCGGCTTATGTTATGGTGGGCCGGCTTAAGATGAAAGGCATAAGGAATATTCTCCTACAAAGGAAGCAAGACTAGGACTCTACTTTTAATAGAGTAATCCTAATCCTACTAGGACTAGTCATGTAACCCGCCCCTTCAACTTATATAAGGAGGGGCGGGGCACCCCAAAAGGGACAGGTTGGACAAGTTTGGATAGACAGACAAGTCAAGAGCTCTCGAAATAGAGCACCCCTGTAATCGTGATCATGATCATCTATGTCAATGAATCAAGATGTAGGCTTTTACCTCCACCGTGAGGGGCCGAACCTGGGTAAAAAACCTCGCGTCTCTCGTCCCACTCAACCCCTCTCAAGCTACTACATAGATGCATTGGCCTCACGACTAAGTACTCACACTAGGACATCTGTCGTGACAAATTCACGACAACTGTGGAAGAGCAAGTGGACATTCCAATCTCCATGCCAAACCCAAACAGAGGCCCTACAATGGTTGATGAAAATGGAGATGCTGATATTCCTGAGATACTAGAAGTAATATGCAGCATATACTTACAAATAATTCCAGTTTGTATAGGTAGTACTAACTCATTTTGTATTGTTTTGATCAGCACATTGATCATGTACAACTAGATCCTAGGAAAGATCCTAGCAATGTGAAAGAATCTACGACATCTCAGCTAGCCCATGAGGTGAAGACCAAATTATTATAATACAATACTTGTAACTTGTTTCTATTTTGTTCTTCCAATAAAACAAAGTTATGTGATTCATAAAATGCAGGCACCAGAAATTGTCATCGAAGAAATAGAGCCATTCCCTAGTGAATCTGCTTTTGTTGCACAATATAGAGCTAACATTCCACCACCAAGCACATCAACAGTCACAGCACAGGTTTTGAGAGGTCAAGCAAGGGATAGGTCACGAAGAAGAAGAGAAGCTAGAGCTGCAGCTAGTGCAATTAACAAGAATGCAAACACAACTGGCACAAGCAACAATGTAGCACGTGTTGGAGGATTTCAATATCTTCTGTTTGGAGAGAGAGGAGAAGGTGCAGCTACAAGCACTACAAAAAAAATACACTTCCGTGATGATACGTGTTTGTCACAGTAGGTCGCGTTTTTTGTCATGCATGTACATCCATGACGATTTTATGATAGAATCAAGATAGTCATACCTGTGCTGTCGCAGAAGTGTTCCATGACATTACCAAAATTATCATCACGGAAGTGTCCACTTCCATGACGATAAATCACGCGTCACAGAAGTGCTTTCGTCAAGGGTGACCGACACGTGGCATCCACCGTAACGGAACGCCGTTAAGCTATCGGGTCGGATTTTTGATCCGATAACCCGTTAACAGCCCTGACCAATGGGAAATTTCCACGTGTAAAATTCTGATTGGCTGAAGGGAACACCTGTCAGCTCGTCAGTGGGCCAGATGTCGCCCGTCCATTGGAGGAGACATGCCTATGATACGTCGACACGTGGCTGGGCCCAACAGAGGCCCATATAGGTTAAAAAGGCCGGCCCAGTCAAAGGCCCGTAGAACTTAATCAGGTACTAGTGGGCCAGCCCAATAACGGCCTGCTTAATAAAGGCCCATTTACGGCCCGAAGCACGATCTGGCCCGTTAATTGTTCGCCCAATATTTGGGCCCATTTACGGCCCGAAGCCAGATCTGGCCCGTTAATTGTTCGCCCAATATTTGGGCCCATTTGCGGCCCGAAGCCAGATCTGGCCCGTTAATTGTTCGCCGAATATTTGGGCCCAACTATAGCCCAGTGACTTTCGGCCTATTAGAGGCCTGATGTAGACATGGGCCCATTTCAGCCCGGTGTGACTTTCGGCCTGGGAATGGCCCGTGCTGCCCATGGGCCATATATGGTCCGACGGAACATCGGGCCCACTAACGGCCCGTGCTAAAGGTGGCAACAGTTAAGCCCAACGTGACTTTGGGCCTGTTAAAGGCCTGTCGCGTAATTCGGCCCGTTGATGCCTGTGCTAAGCTTTCGGCCTCTTAAAGGCCCATGATATCAGTGGGCCAACTAAGGCCCGAGATATGTTTCGGCCTGGTAACGGCCCGTGAGCTAACTGGGCCCAAAACGGCCCGGTCTACATTTCGGCCTGCTGAAGGCCCGTCGACGACTAGTGAAAATTGAGGCCCAACATGCGTTTTGGCCTGCTAAAGGCCCGTGGTTTCATCTCGGCCGTAACATGCCAGTACAATATTCAGCCTGTTAATGGCCCAATGCTACCTGGGCCAAACTAAGCGCTGGGTCGACAAAAGGCCCAACTAAAATATAGGCCGGTGTAAGTTTGGGCCTGGCGCAATGTGTGAAGGCCCCAATCATTCGGGCCCAAGAAAGACGCAGGCCGGCCCAATTGTGGCCCGCTAAAAACCTGGCCCGTTAGAGTCGAATGTTTCAGATAGCGAATGATGGCAGTAACTAGTAGGAATTAAGAACAAACCTACTCTATACAATAAAGAAATTACGGCGTAGTAACTAAGAATAAACCTACACTATACAATAAAGGATTTAAGGTATATTACATCCACTGGACATCGAAGTTTGCCACAAGTGATCATAAAGCGCAACGAAGAAGCAGATTACAAAAACTGGGCACCATTGCAGCGTAACAAAATAATACTGAACCGAGACCACTTCCAAGACAATTCAAGAAAGGTTAGCCTTGCGGGGGAACTGCTGTGCAAGTTGCTGAGCAAGGCTGTGAGACCGGCCTAGCATGTCGGTCATAGCTTCCAGGTGTAGCTGTTTAGCGATGAGGTTCTCATTGGTGTTCTCCGCAATCTTTCTTAGAGATAGGACTTCAAGTCGAAGTTGAGTTGCAGAATGCCTTTCTGCTAGAACTTGGGACTGAAGAAGTCGAACTGATTCAGACAACGAATTCTGTGAGCTTGTCTGACTGTTAGTCTCAAGTAACTTGAACACTGCATCAAGACAAGACTTTGGGGTTGTCTCGCTATCTTCAAGATGTTTTGCCTTCTTTGCTACAATATATGTTGGGTTTGTCTCACAGCCTTCAACAGACTTGTGCATGCCATCAAGCATATCACCCTGAAACAAAGCAGAGAGATGACAGGTTTTGCACGTGTATAAACAAAGATGATAACTGTTCTGTCAATTCTATCCAATTTCAAATTAGAAAATAAAGAGTAAGTTCAAAATATCAATAGCATAATTTGGCATTGTTCATAATGCGGGGAGCTTCACCACACTAGTGGATTACCATGTCAACATAACAAGCATAGATGAAGGGCAAAGAAAATCATTGTATCTATTTTGGATAATTTGCATGGCATGTTGTTCATATCATCAGCCACATTAGTAAGATAAAACAGGAGATGACAAGGTGCAAACGTGGGCTGCTTCACCACACACTGGATTATAGATCCACAAAAACAAGCATACATATAGGGAGTATTAAGTAATGTGCATGGTATGAATAAGGAATTTGGTTTTACAAGTAAAACTTAGAACTTACGGTTCTTACGAACATGCATTTTGGTAGAAACAGCAAACTAAACAACAGTAAACGATAGGGAGTATGAGAAAATTAAACATCAGTTGAGGATTAAAGCTTTAGAAGGACGGACTTACATTAACAGTTAACACCAGCTTTATAATGCCCTTCTCCATGTCAAGGGAAGGATAACTCAAGAATTTCAGCACATAATCTTCTTCATAAGCATTGCCTATACTCTACATTTTGTAGAGAGTAATTATAGATATGATAATACTGGAAGGGATAGAGGATAATGAAGATAAGATGCAGATTGATGCTACATAATCAACTACCAATCCCTGGAAGTACAAGCGTTACAGGACAAAATGTACTGACAAGAGCAATGGGCTACACTTCTGCACTGGCATTGTCTGTGTATTCTACTTGTTGGTAAGATTAAATATAGATCTGATCTTTTTTAGTAAATGGTGGGCGAGGGAGATAAGATGCAGAATGCTACAAAATGAACCAATCCCTCTTCCCATAATACAAGAGTGTTTTGAACACTGGTGTACTATACTAAACATTCTTATATTATGGGACGGAGGGAGTAGCTGTTAATGTAAGTACAGTGATAGACCACGTTCAGTCCTTACAAGAGGACTGCAGAGCTAAACCTCTTCAAAAGCATTGGGTTGATTCTAAATTGATGTAAGAGTCCATACGGATCTTATAATGTCCACCAAATGGACGATTACGAGGCTAACATGTGTAGTGATGCTACATAATCAAACAGCTATGAAAGTAAGTATGGTCATACAGGGCAAGAGGTACTCACAAGAGTAATGCAGTGTGAAGTATAGTTGCGAGATTCTGTGGTCCCTTGAGAATGAATGTTCTTCTGCTAACAGTTTTCGTACAAGTGAGACATTAAGGCAAATGCAGAAATGTAGTTCAAATTGTGATGTGATATCATAGACAGTACCTTACGCTGCAGCCGAGACCAATGTGTAACAAGATTATTCTGGTCACCATCGGATAAATGTAGCACCGGAGACTTTACAGAAATTTCGTTCAGAGGCTTGCCATCGAAGTGCGCTTGCCTCAGGTAGGAACGATACTTCATCAACGAGTGCTTGAAAAGCGCAACCAACCCTTGCTCGTCATCACAATCCAGTTTGCTCCTCGCCTATTTAAAAGAATGAAATCTTGTGTCTTCTGTCAGCAGAAACATATGCAGTAATGACCATGAATAACATTAGTACATTACTTACGCGTAAGTTGCGGAGGAAGACTGGAAATTGTTCTGTGTCTGCGGTATAATCTTTCCATGAAGGAAAGATGCGCACAAAGTTCCTGACAACAACATAAGCTTCGTCTTCTAAACTGGGAAGAAATGGAACAGGGGTCCTATTTGCTGCAATTGGGGCTCTCTCTGGTTTGAAAAGGGATTTGGCAACTGGATTTGGTGTACTCTTTGCTGGAATGGGGGTTTTGCGTCGTACAGCTGGTGCTATGTCAACTGGCATAATCATACTGTTTGCTGTAGTTGGGGTCTGGTGAGTTGGGGCATCAGAAATGACCAGTGTAGTAGGGCTAGAGTCTGCTAGAGTTGGGGTATTTTTGGGTCAGGTGATATTGTAACTACACCTAATGGGCTATTTGATTTATCAGGTGCCACTACCTTTTCCAAATACTTTGCTTGTGCTCCTCCACGATCAGCAATCGCCCTCTTCCTTTTGAACGTCTGATACACAAGAACTACATTTGAATGGATAAATATGGTATGATGACAGATGGAATATGTACTGAAAATGGATAGGCAGGGCGTATTCACATACACGATGTGTAAACTAAGCTAATGGCAGTTCAACAACGTAGAAGCAATGCAAAGCACCAGTTGCAAGATATGTGCGAGCAATGTAACCTTGGAAAGTTAGAGCAAGTACCTTGATGGGTGAATAAGATAGGGCATCTTCCTCTGACTCCTCCACTGGGGAGCTACATTGACTTAGGTCTCCCTCTAGCTCAGAATCACTGTTAGGATCATATTCTGAGCATGAATCTGTAGGTGGAGAGCGTTTGCATTGCATTGCATCCAGACTTGATTTCAGTCCCTTAATGCCAAGTTTGACAGCCATGGCATTGTTCTGCTTTATTCTTTTCATGCGCGCAAGCTCATAATCATTATGATGCTGTTCAGAATCTGAGATTCATGAAAACATAAAGAGTAGTCAGATTATCTATGGAATGCATTGCGGATTCAACTCGGAGAGTGTCTCCCTATAAACCCCTGCATATGCAAAGTTCACCTCCCCAACCGTGCTGACCAGACCACACACAGAAATACAAACCCCTTATGTCTCTATAACAGGCAGGCACACATTTCAAAACCGAAGTAGGAACATTATAATCATATGAAATTAGTATTTGAACAAATAAACTAAGCAATTATGAGTGGCGTAATGTTTAGCTTCAAGGGTGGAGTGTTGGTAGTGCGACACAAAGCAAGTAGGCAGATTGTATTCCATGTAAAAGATCGAAACCTATGTAAAAGATGGAAATGACACTTTCTTTCTATACAATGCAGTGTTCATTACCCACACATGATGGAAGAGATCACATAGAGAAATACTATTCACTCATGTCTACGGTTCCAGTATTTAGAAACAGGGTGGTCCACCCTAAAAGAATATTGACAACAAATATGACAAGGCAAGCATAGATGTAGTGAATCAATCATTTACTTGTGAGCTTACTAGGACAAGTATGCAGAATTGTAACTGCAGTAAGAGACCATCCAAAATCTGAATGAAGAAGTTTGTCTAGCACTTATTGTTTGCAACTAATCGACGTGAATAATTGGATATTATATCGAATGAGTAAGAAAGACAAGTAAAATTGTCAACAAACCTGGCTTGCAGTAGTAATCTGGGTCAATGTCACTACAACCAACAATCCAAAATGACGAGTTTCTGTTCCGAGGGCCGGAATTTTGAAAACCCAGTGAACTTTAGAGGTACTAAAGATTACCGAAATACATCTGAACCATTAAGTGTAGGTAGCACTGAGCACACAACAAACCCTAATGACGGTCCTGCCTAATGAGTAATGAATCAATTAGAAAATGGGTGATGAGGAGTGGCTGCTGAGTGTTGAGGACGTATCTCAGGATAAATCGGGTTGGCTTGGTGGGTGCTGCATGCCTGAGCCCTGAACGGACTGGGAAGGTAGGCACGGCGGCGCGCCCGGGCAGCGGTGACGCTGTTGGGCGAGCGGCTCCTGGCCTCCTGTTAGTCCGGCGTCTCCTCCTTGAGTCATGCCGTCCGGGGACGGCAAGCCGCCGGCGAGGCAGGCGGCTGGGGGCGAGTAGAGATCAGAAGCGCGCAGCAGAACAGAGGGGAATCGGGGCCTGGGACGACCCAAAATCCCAGGGTGGGCCGGCCCACCGTGGGCACCCTGTAGAGATACACACCCGAGCGGCAAACATGCATTTTCAAAACTAATTTTGGAACATTTAGCTGACCAATTAAACAACTTTGTTTTAATAATATCAGATTCCTATTTGAACAACTAAGCTTGTTTAGCTTGATGGGTGGACCAGTGTTATTATGACACGAAGCACGTATTCTGATAGTATAGTGATCATAAAAGGGGGAAACTCTAAGCATATTTTTTTAGCAAAAGAGGGTTTCCCCTCCGATTTCTATTAAAGAAACCACCACGGAACCAACATGATCAATGAAACCCTAAGCATGATCAATTAAACCGTATTATGGCTGTGCCATGGCAGATTTGAAGCTGCAAACCGGAGAAATGATATTTAGCATCCATTGTTTGCTTCGAACTAAGAACTAAATTCTAAGAGCTAAAAAGAAAGTAGAGTAACCAAGTTAAGATCTATTTTTTGGTTGAGATCAAAAAGTTGAGGAGATATGAAGTACCACCTCTCTTGAGGCGCCGTGTAGGCATCGGGGGTGCGATGGCTGTCGGTGGCGTTGAAGCAGATCTGCGACGGTAGATGGGTGCATCGGGGGATAAGTCCCGTTGCGGTGGAAGAGAAGGTCGTGTGAGCGGCCCCGGCAAAGAGGACGACGACGCCGATGAAGCGAGAGGACGCGATGCAAGGCTATTGGTCTGTCGCCATGGATGAGAAACGTCCATCTCTAGCAGTGCACGACGCGGTCTTGGTAGGCGCTCCGGCATGGTGGAGGACGGTGGCGATGGATGTGGTGGAGGACGGCGGCGATGGATGGGTTGGCGGACGGAGGCTGGTGTGGGGATGGGGTGTTCTAGCGCGGACGGTGTATGAATGGGAAAATGGAGGGAGAGGTACGGGGAACCATGTTTTTGGGACGCGCCTGTCTGAAATATGGGAAAGTTACGAACTTATCCCCCGTTTAAAATTTGGACGTCTCGTCGGTTGGGGATAGGACGGTAATCTCGCATCTCGCCAATATTTGCCCAGAGCGATTTCAGGCGAGGAGAGGGTGGTTCGCGCCCATGGTTGGCGCCCACGGTGTATGAACGAGGCTGACAGGTAGGGCGGTTGTGTCACGTCTGAGTGAAGTTACAAACCTGCCCCTATTGAAAATATTTGCCTACATCGATTTCGGCCGAGTCGAGTTTGTTTTGCTGCCCACCGTGTATGAATGGGGAATGGAGGGAGAAACAGAGGTATTTCGGACGAGCTTGAATCAAATGAGTTTTGCCGCCCATGTTTGATGCCCACCGTGTCGGAATGGGCTCAGAGGCGGTCGTGTCACGTCTAATTGAAGTTACTAACCTACCCCTATTTAGAGCAGTGGAAATCGGGCCGATGGATTGTCCGTGTAATGGGTAGATAGTAATTTCCATCTCCCAAACACTTGGCTTCGGGCAGCCGACGTGGGAGTGGACATTTTGCTGCTTCTTTCGAATTTTGGGACAATAAGCATCCACGTTTACCCTGGCAACTAAATTCGAATCCATTTTGTATTCCTATATGAATCTTTATAAATCATTCTATGTGTTTTTATATATTTTCAAAAGGACGACAAAGATGTATTCCACTGTCATATATGAATATGGTTTACAAATTCCGATACTCAAATTCAGAAACTAGAATCCAGTTTAAGGTGAATTTGAATATTTGGAACACTTCATGTCCAACTCAAATGTCACACGCAGCATAATGTGTACTCCCATTTAGATATGTACACAAGCGATGTATCAAGATTCAAATACCGAGTCAATCAACCAAGAATGTACAGAACTAACAGACATATAAACACTTATAGAGTATATGGATCAATAATATCAACTAACATACATAAGCCAGGCCGCTGTACTTTTTTTTGGCTACAACAACATCCTTTTTTTAGCCAGCATCTTGGCCCTTTCCGATGCGTGCCACTTATGCTCCATCTATACTACTACTATTGCTGAATGCACATTCAGCCCGATTGGCATATTTGTAGGTCTGGCATAGCAATCCAAATGAAATGTCTCCGAGTCTTATCAATTAATACAGACTTGTGCTCAAATAAAATTACAAACCAAAAAACAAAAAAAAACAATTATTACATGATCTCTAAAACAAATGGTTTGATTGATTACATAAACAGACAACACAAAGGTTATTCAACTATGGAAAGAACATTTCACCTATGATTTACCAAGTAGGAATTTAATTTCCTTTTTTCCTTCAGGACCTTAACAAGCTGGTCAGTCTCAGCTTGCTTCATTTTGAAATCCACCAAATATCTAATGGTTGTCTTGAGTACTGCTTGTGATTGTGTTGTTTGCTTCCTCAACATGTCAACTTCATCTCTAAGTGCAGAAGCAGAATCTCTTTCTACCACTAGTTTAGCCTCTAGAGCATCAGCAGTTGGCAATTCATAATGGACGATTGGGCCGGTGCCACTGCTATGGGATGATGCAACGTCCATGGGGACCTCACTCTTTGATCTTGGGCTAACCTGTTTTGCCATTAAAGTTCCGATTGGATTCAGAAAAGTTGAAGTTAGCAAAACATCTCAACTGGGAGTTATAACAGCAAACCAGTTAAACAAACAAGGAATTAAAGAGTTTCAATTGGATGCTGAAAAGTAGTTATTAACATCATTGTAACCCGCTGTTGCAGCAGCAAAGCAGTTAAACAAACAAGTAGATATTTAAGTTAAGGCAAACAGGTAATTCTTAACAGTAAGTATCAAACACATAGATATGCGCAGTCTACAATATGATTAACAGGCTGTGCCATTATGTAATCAGTAGCAAACTAAATTAAGCCAAGCAACGTAATTGAACAATTTTGCAATAAGTGGCTAACTAAAATTCCGAGAAGCAGGTAACTGAACTTACGCTAGTTCTTTGTACAGGAACACTGCAACTTCTTTTTCGCTTATAAGGTTGTACGAAGGAGTCCATGGCATCAATTGCTTGGATACGCAGTCCCAATACTTCTTTCTTCCCACACTGCATGGGTAAGTCGAATGGTTAATCTGGTAAGATGGTGCGTCCTTGATATGTTATATGAGGACGTGCAGCCAGACTAGTTGTAGCCAAACACATCACACTGGCTTTTACTGTATATTTCATGCGATTACTTTTGGCATATCGAGATCTAAGCAATCTACAATAGGATGAAAAGACTGGCATCCTTCACATTATTGGCGAACTCAGTTCATAGAAACAAGCAATTCAACCATTCTGTGGGTAAATCAAAAGCGCCACTGGAATATTTTTCACTATCCAATCATACATGCAAAAAGGGACGACGCCACCATAGGGGCTAGTATGGGCGGCCGCCTCAGGTGGCTGGAAAGTGTGCACCTAGTTTGAGTCATCCAGGTTGGCCCACGCTAGTTTTGTTCGTCCCAGCGCACGAGCAGGCAATGTAAAAATGAAGAAAAATGTTTCAATTTGGATGGGCCAATAACATAAGTGCAAGGCAGGCCCTATAGCAGGCTCGCGGCCCAAACGAGCGCCTCCCATATCGATCGACAGCAGGAAAAATCCCAATTCATTCGCTCCAGCCTCCAGTCTGGTTCACTCCTAACCTAGCCGCCGCTGGACAGACCGACACAGCACTTCCTCGCGCCCTCGTTGGAGGGCTCTCCGGGCTTCAAGCGAACGGAAGGACAAGAAGATGAAGATCCAACCCTGGGTGTAGCCTGCGTGGGAGGCAGCGGCGGCAGCACGGGCATGGCATCGAGCTTGCGCAAACGGACAGTCGCAGCTTGCAAGAGTAGCATGCACAACGAGCAGGTACATCACATCCCTGATTATATCTAATTCAACTCTTCAATTTCTGGCCAATAGTTAAACTTGACGGTGTTGTAAAACTGCTTGTATGTAGGGAATCTATGAGAAAATGAAACCAATTTCTACTTATTTTATAACTCCCCCAATCAATAATGAACTGACTGAATCTGATGTATCTAATCTAGTTTCCAGTGCAAACATACAAGCACATGTTGTTCTTGAGCCTGAAGTGTCTAATGAACAGACTGCTAATGAAGGATTTGATGCAAACATTTTACATGCTCCTGGTGATGAACATATAGTGTCTAATGAGGGATCTAATGCAAGCATTTTGCAAGCTCATTGAAGGATTTAGTGTCTAATGATGATCTACTATGTTGAGAGAGACAGAGATTTGTAGGCATTGATGACAAGCAAATTATAGTGCATTTTCATAGCTTGAGGAAACGTCGAGGCCATCTACCAGAAAGTCCCCGTATCATGACAACATAGCATAAATACTTTTCTAATCTATTGTTTGAAACTATTGGCATACTTGTGCAGGATAGATATATTGATATGCAGTTTGCGCACTGGTTATACGTGCAATTACACTTCGATATTTTCAGCCAGAGAACGAATAATTCAAGCAGGTACAGACCATGTTTGTAGTCCTTGTCCACCATGTTGCATTTTGTGTTTTTTGGTGCTTGCATCATTTAGTGTTTATAATCTGAACTACTTTGGATCATTAGCTGGTTTTCAAAGTGCATGTAGCTTCACATTTCTCAAGTTATGTTGATTTCCGGAGTGCAAGTGCCTTCGTATTTTTTAAGTTAAATGTTCGCCCCTGGTAACTTGAATTCGTGGATCAGCCACTGCACACAAATCATACACGAATGCCAGTACGAATTAAATGAAATGCAGGGACTTATGCTAGCTCGTTGTACAGGCTCACTACAGCTCTGCTTGCGCTTGGGATGTTCCATGTACAAGTCCATGTTACCACTTGCTTGGATGTGCAGGCCTTGTGCTCCTTGCATCCCCCTTTGCATTTTTGACACGGCGAATGGTTGATCAAATAAGAGGAATCGACCTTGATGTTGTACCGGAGGACAGATACTTACAAGGTTATACGGGTGTGCAGGATGTGTACCAGATCCCATAGCGCCGTCATGCTTCGCTAAAAAATGGATTTGCTTGTTTCAGATGATATCTCCAGAAGAAATAAGAGTTAAAGTCAGAGTTGCATAGGCGTGTAAGCTAAAAGAGCAGTGAAAGGATATCCAAACATCGTCGGAACAGTGCACAAGGGAGTGATGTGTGGATACCTAGTTCAGGCCGGTGTTTGGGCATGCTCGCCTAGCTAGAGTGCGGGTCACTTCAGAGCCGTTGAGGGTGATGCGCTGGCGTTGGCTGGCCGCGCACGGATGCAGATCTTGAGTGGCAGCGGAACGCTACGATGCAGTGGACGAGACCATTGGTGAAGCCCCAACGGCCTCGGGGGGCGGAGGTGCGACGATGTGCTCAGCGAAGTAGCCCCGATGAGCTGGGAGACGGCGTCGGTGAAGCGCACCTGATGCGGTGGAACTCGGTGTCTGTGAGGCACGTCGGTTGCGGCGGCCGACGTTGTCGGTGGACCACCCGGTGCGGTGGACGAGGGCGTAGATGAGGTAGCTCCGGTGCGGTGGTGAAGCGCGACCGTCGTCTTCGTCGTCGTCGTCCGGCACAGAGGTGGGGAACGGTGGGGAAAGAGACGAGATGAGGGGCGATTCGAGGGTTGGCGGTGAATTAGGGATTTGAGCAATCTGGGCGCGGAAGGGGACGGTGGAGAAGAGAGATTTTGCAGGGCTGGAATTGGGGCCGCCAGATATTTCAATCCGAAACATGGAAGCGCGAACTTA